>NW_015161962.1:926451-942322 GCF_001447785.1 Gekko japonicus
CCTTATCCACTGTCTGCGTTGCCTGAGTCCTGCCTCCAACATACTAAACATTTTGCTATTCCTCCCCCCCCCGTAGCCAGTCAGAACACAGAGGTTATTTGCATATGCAGCCTCATTGGCCTTTGCCTCGGAACACAGAGGTCATTTGCATATGCTACTTGATTGGCTTTTGCCTCTAACATTCTAACCAGTTTTGCTGTTCTGAGGTAAAATGTGTCTGGTGGCCCGGCATCGACGCAGAGGTGGAAGCATGGGTCAAGCGTTGTCAGCCCTGCCAGGCGGTGAGACCCAGCCCACCGGGGGCACCAGCGCAGGCGTGGGAATCCACCCGTACCCCGTGGTCCCGGCTCCATATAGACTTCGCAGGGCCATTCCAGGGACGGCTGTTCCTGGTCACGGTGGATTCCTACTCAAAGTGGCTGGAAATAAGCCCCGTGGCTGCAACGTCCGCAAAAGCCACCATCCGCGCCCTACGAGGACTCTTTGCCACACACGGGCTGCCGGACACCATCGTGTCGGACAACGGGACGGCTTTTACGTCCGAGGAATTCCAGCAGTTCCTCAGCAGCAACTTGATCCGACATGTCCGGTCAGCGCCGTTCCACCCCGCAACCAACGGCCAAGCGGAGCGAATGGTCCGAACCGCAAAGGAGGCCTTGAGCCGGATGGTGGAAGGGGAATGGGAATGCCGCATCGCCAGATTCCTCCTGACCCAGCACACGACTCCCAACCCTGTCAGCGGAAGGTGCCCAGCAGAACTACTGATGGGTCGAAAGCCAACGATCCTTTTGGACCGCCTGCACCCCGACCGGGCCCCCGACCAAAGAAACGCAGTCGAGCAGAGGGAAGCACCAAGGGGGTTCTTCCCAGAGGACCCGGTTCTCGCCAGAAACTTCGGCCGCGGTCCGGAGTGGATTGCGGGCCGCATACTCCGGCCCCTGGGTACCGTGATGTACGAGGTATCCATGGAGTGCGGGCAGATATGGAGAAGGCACATCGACCAGCTCAGACAGCGAGTGCTACCGGAGTCCCAGACAGAGGAAGAGACGAGACAGCAGACGGAACCTAGAGAGACCACACCCGAGGCGACTGCACAGGACTTGCCAGCCGAGGAGCACCCGGCACAGGGCCCCACGGCCCCAGCTTCGGTCGAGGAAAACCCCGTTCCGGAGGCGGCGGAAGCAGGAGCACCAGCTCCCTCTTCAGAACCCGGCCCTGAGGTCGGAATTCCGGAAGCACGAGGGGCCACCCCTCGACGGTCAGCTAGAGTACGACGGTCCCCATCGTACTTAAAGGACTACGTGACTTAGGGGAGGGCCCGGACTATGGGGGGAGGGATGTTGTGTCCGCTGACCGCCACCGGAGGTCAGCGCACACTCCTGAGCTTCAGTCCGGCACAACAATGGGACTAGGATTCTAGTCCCTCCACTGGGGGGAACCAATGGGACCTTGGCGGGAGATTCAAACCCACCAATGGGACCAGGGGAAGCCCCTGGACTGTGTATATAGTTGGCCTGCCGGCCGTTAGTCTTTAGTCTTGTTGTGTACCAGTAAAGCCATGCTGATCACTACATCAGTTTCCGTGCTTTCTTTACGCGTCTAACCCACTACACTTCAGACTTCCTTTTATCCGTTCTAACCCGACTGCTCAGCAATTCCATGGCGTGCCCACAAGTTCTTGTATTGTGTGAAAGGGAGAAAAGTACCTCTTTCTCTACCTGTTCTTTCCCATGCATAATCTTATAAACCTCGATCATGTCACCCCTCAGCCGTCCTTTCTCCGAGCTAAAGAGCCCGAAGCGCTTCAACCTTTCCTCATAGGGAAAGTGTTCCAACCCTTTTATCATTCTAGTTGCCCTTTTCTGCCCTTTTTCCAAAGCTATAATATCCTTTTTAAGGTGTGGTGACTAGAACTGCACACAGTATTCCAAATGAGGTCTTTTTATTTGCCTTTTTATTGCTGTTGCACACTATCTCGACATTTTCAGTGAGAAAGTCCCTTCCTGTCCCTGAAGTGGATTTTAATCCTGCCCTCCCTCCCAGAATAGCTGAGCTGGGCAGGATGGTCCACAGTTTTCCTTTCCTCCTTTCAGGGCAGCCCCGTGGCTGGGAGAGAGGAGCCGTCAGCAGCAGGCATCGCGGCCAAGGGGGGATCTGAAGCCAGGTCTTCTGGGTCCTCCTCTGGCCGGCTGCCCTCTTGACCGCTCTGGGCCTGCCAGTGGAGCCGCCGCCCCCCGCCTCGTGTGCTCCGGCTCAGTTGGGCTTGGACGGTCCTTCCCGGGGACTCCTTGCTGGGAAGCAAATAGCCTGTAGAGAAATAATAGCGCCAAGCAGCAGACTCCTCTTGATTGAAAAAGCCATTTGCTCTGATGTTGCCCACTGGAGAGCCGTTTCCTTCCGGGCATGGCAAGATGGAAGAAATCCCGTCCCTGTCCAGCTGGGAGCTGGCGGGCAGAGTGGATGCTAGCCCAAGAGGAATCACCTGCGCCTGGTGTCCCCCCCACCCCCCAGTACTCCACTCGGACCCACAAGCATGCAGGCCACAGGCCCACAATCAGCGTAAAGCTGGCCAAGGGTTGTCGTGAGGTAGCACAAGCAAGCTGCAGTGTGTGTGGGGGGGGAGGAGAGGGGTGATTCACGCCCCCCCAAGCCTGATCTGCTGCAGATCTGGCTTGGGATACGTCTGTCATAAGGCAAGCAACGCTGCAACCTCCTAATAGAGCCATAGGATCATAGAATGTGAGAGTTGGAAGGGACCTTGCAGGTCAACTAGTCCAACCCCCTGCACTCTGCAGGAGCAGAGCCGAAAGAGAGCCCTACAACATTCCCGACAGATGGTTGTCCAGCCTCCTCCGCTTGGAAACGTCCAGCGAAAGAGCATCTACCACCTCCCGAGGCAGTCTGTTCCACTGCTCAGCCACTCTCACAGTTAGGAAGTTTCTCCTGCTATTTAGCCGGAAACGACTCCCTTGTAATTTCCACCCATTAGATCTAGTCTGGCAATCCGGAGCAAGAGAGAATAGATCCGCTCCATCTTCTACATGACAGCCCTTCAAATACTTGAAGACTGCAATCACGTCCCCTCTTTCCCAGGCTAAACAGACCCAACTCTCTCAGCCTTTCCTCGTAAGACTTGGGCTGAAGGAGCCTGAGCCTGCAGCAGGAACGGATCTGTGGTGGCCCTGAGACCCTTTCATGGCCCTTCTCTGAGGACATCTCACCTTTCATAGCAAAATTCACGGCGTGGATGGAATTCATCGTCCAACAGTCCGGCTCCCAAAGACGACCCGGCAGCCTGCCTCCGCCTGCTATGTGGACTGGGGGGCGGGGCCATCAGGTCAGCCTGCCCGGGGCCTCCTCCAGGGGTCCTGCCGGAAGGTGCAGACCAAAGTTGGGAAGTGTGTGGGGGGACCGTTCTAGAGTGCTGGCCGGGCTCGAGAGAGAGTGGGAGCTGGCGGGGCCGAAAAGCATCTTCTTCGGGGGCCCTGCTGGTGACCCTGTGGCAACGCAGTCCCTGCTGGCCTGAGCTGTGAACGCCTGCCCTCTGGTGCTTTGCCCTGGCTGAGTGGCAGCAGGCCCAGATGAGTAGCAGTCCCATGTGGCTCATGGCGCTCTCTCTGGAAGCCCCTTCCACACAATCACATGGAGTTGGAAGGGGACATAGAGGTCATCCAGTCCAACCCCCTGGCTCCATGCAGGATCAGCCCAGAGCCTCCCTGACCAGTGTTTGTCCAGCCAGTGCTTCAGGACTGCCAGGGAGGGGGGAGGCTCACCATCTCCCCAGGCAGCCGATTCCACTGCTCCACGACTCTGTCAAAAAGTTTTTCCCTAATATCCAGCCGGTACCTTCCCGCCCTTAATTTAAACCAATTATTGCGAGTCCTCTGCTGCCCACAGGAACAGCTCCCTGCCCTCATCTGAGTGACGGCCCTTCCAATCCATCAAGAGAGCCATCCTGTCCCCCCTCCCCCCTCCGCCTCCTCTTCTCCAGAAAGAACCTTCCGAAGAAGTCCCTCGGCCTTTCCTCGCAGGGCTTCTTGGTCTCCAGGCAGGCCCCCGATCATCCTCGTCGCTCTCCTCTGCACCCACTCCATTCCGTCCACTTCCTTCTTGAAGTGAGGCCTCCAGAACTGGTGCAGCCTGACCCATGCAGCGTCCAGCGGGACTCTCCCATCTCCCAATTTGGATGAGCTCACTTGGAAAACCCTGAGCAGTCAACGAGCCCCCGACCAGGGGGGGGGGGGCAAAGGCACAGCTGCGGACGGGACCGGGACATTTAGGTCAGCAGGCTCTCCTGCAGTGCTGCAGAACGGGGGCAGTCTGAAGGACCCCCCCACCCCCGAGCTGACCCTTTCAGTCTGCCTGGCAGCCACTTCCATCCCAAACCCTCTGGGTCTTTTGCAGCAGATTCCTCCGGGGACTCGAACGGGGACCTTCTGCATGCCAAGCAGAGGCTGGGCCACGGAGCCACGCCACACCTCCACCCACAGAGGGCAGTTCCACAAGATGTGCCACGTCCACCGCAAAAGCAACAGGGGTCTTCTCCCTCGCTCCCGCTCTGGGCGGATCTGGGACCGGCCCGTCACCACTTCTCATTTTTACGGTCCCGAATCAGGAGGGAGGCTATAAATTCAGGAGATCATAAAACATCCCTTCGTTTATAATAAGTGAATTATTTACTGGCGACCCAGGCTAAACGCAGAGCGCCATAAATTATGGAGCTACGAATCTGTCAAGACGGTCCCATAAATAAGTAATCCGGTGCCGTCTTCGTGTGCCCACTCAATTACTCACTCCAGCGCCCGTCTAAACGCCCTCCTGGGAAAATCACTCATGGTTCAGGAATTAGGACTTGGCGGAAAAGGCAAAATTGGTAAATTGTGTTAAGGGGGGGTGAGAGATTGAGGGGGGGGGAGAGCGAGCGAGAGAGAGCGCATGCCCTATAGAGGCCCCACCCTGCCCTGCCTCCCACCGAGTCCACAGGGGAAATGGCCACGGGTTGAGGGCAATGCTCCCTCTAAGCTGTGGAGTCTTGTGAGCAAACATTCTACTCTGTGAGCTACTGGTATTAAAGATGTGAGCAAGCGATTTGGCTATGGCATAAATTAGTTTGCTCTGGAGCCCTCCTTCCTCAGCTAAGGCAAAAACCTGGGAGCCGGAGGCTAAAAAACTGTGAGCTAGCTCACACTCACTCAGTTTAGAGGGAACATTGGTTGAGGGCCCAGGGCCAAGTTGGGTTGCCAAACACCGAGGCAGGACCTGGGGAATCTCCTGAGATTACATCTGATTTCCAGACTACAGAAATCAGTTCTCCTGGAGGAAATGGCTGCTTTGGAGGGGGGACTCCTTGGACCTCCCCTCCCCAAACCCCTGTCTCCACAGGCCCCACCCTCAAATCTCCAGAAATTTCTCAACTTGGGGTTGGCAAACCTAGGCTCATAACTCCAGCAGCAGCAGCAGCAGGAGAAGGAGAAGAAGAAGTTTGGATTTATACTCCACCCTTCACCAATGCTCCCTCTAAGCTGTGGAGTCTTGTGAGCAAAAATTCTACTTTGTGAGCTACTGGCACTAAAGTTGTGAGCGAGCGATTTGAGTGCTCCATAAATTAGTCTGCTCTGGAGCCCCATCCTTCCTGAGCTAAGACAAAAAGGTGTGAGCCGGAGGCTAAGAAACTGTGAGCTGGCTCACACTCACTCAGTTTAGAGGGAACCCTGCCCTTCACTACCCAAAGGCGTCTCAGAGCGGCTTCCAATCTCCTTTCCCTTCCACTCCCCAAACAGACACCCTGTGAGGTGGGTGGGGCTGAGAGAGCTCTTTCGAGGACTGCTCTTGAGAGAACAGCTCTGAGAGAACTTATGACTGGCCCAAGGTCACACCAGCTGCTGCATGTGGAGGAGTGGGGAATCAAACCCAGATCTCCCAGATTGGAGGCTGTGCTCCTAACCACTACACCAAACTGGCCGTTCTGCACCCTTCTGTTCAGGGCAATCTGTCCCCTAGGTGGGCTGAGGTTATTAGGTGAAGGTGGGTTGCCCTGTGAGTCTGTCTGCAGCAGCAGAGGAGAGAGTCCAGGAGCACCTTCAAGACTGAAAAAAATTGTGGCAGGGGAGGAGATTTTGGGAGCCACTGCTCAGTTCATGAGTCACTTCAAGAGAATCAGGTAGAATCTGAAGACGTGAGCAAGTGACTCATGAAAGCTTCTAACCTGCCACACATCTGGTTAGTCTTGGAGGTGTTCCTGGACGCCGGCTCTTTTCTAAGCTAGTAGGTGACGGGAGAGACCTCTCTCGGCCGGAGACCCTGGAGAGCAGCTGCCAGTCTCCTTGATGGTCCAGATTGGGGGGGGGAGGTGTCTGATTCAGTAGGAGGTGGCTTTGTGTTTTGGGGTGGGGCTGTGGCTCAGTGGAAGAGCCTCTGCTTGGCCTGCAGAAGGTCCCAGGTTCAGTTCCCGGCATCTCCAGTCAATTATTTATTTATTTGTTTATTTATTTCAATTTATATCCCGCCTTGCCTGACAAGCAGGCTCAAGGCAGCGTACAATCTGTTAAAATTGCAATAAAACACAGATAAAATTCAACAATAATATATAAAGTGCAGATAAAAGGACCAGACTGTAGGTGATGGGAAAGACCTCCGCCTGAGACCCTGGAGAGCTGTAAAGAGGGGCTGTGGCTCAGTGGCAGAGCCTCTGCATGGCAGGCAGGAGATCCCAGGTTCAGTCCCCGGCATCTCCAGTTAAAAAGGACCAGGCAGGAGGGGATGGGAAAGACCTCTGCCTGAGACCCTGGAGAGCTGTAAAGAGGGGCTGTGGCTCAGTGGCAGAGCCTCTGCATGGCAGGCAGGAGATCCCAGGTTCAGTCCCCGGCATCTCCAGTTAAAAAGGACCAGGCAGGAGGGGATGGGAAAGACCTCTGCCTGAGACCCTGGAGAGCTGTAAAGAGGGGCTGTGGCTCAGTGGCAGAGCCTCTGCATGGCAGGCAGGAGATCCCAGGTTCAGTCCCCGGCATCTCCAGTTAAAAAGGACCAGGCAGGAGGGGATGGGAAAGACCTCTGCCTGAGACCCTGGAGAGCTGTAAAGAGGGGCTGTGGCTCAGTGGCAGAGCCTCTGCATGGCAGGCAGGAGATCCCAGGTTCAGTCCCCGGCATCTCCAGTTAAAAAGGACCAGGCAGGAGGGGATGGGAAAGACCTCTGCCTGAGACCCTGGAGAGCTGTAAAGAGGGGCTGTGGCTCAGTGGCAGAGCCTCTGCATGGCAGGCAGGAGATCCCAGGTTCAGTCCCCGGCATCTCCAGTTAAAAAGGACCAGGCAGGAGGGGATGGGAAAGACCTCTGCCTGAGACCCTGGAGAGCTGTAAAGAGGGGCTGTGGCTCAGTGGCAGAGCCTCTGCTTGGCATGCAGGAGGTCCCAAGTTCAATCCCCGGAACCTCCACTCGAAAGGGCCAGGCAGAAGGTGATGAAAAAAAAACCCTGCCTGAGACCCAGGAGAGCAGCTGCCCGTCTGAGTAGACGATACTGTCCTTGACGGACAAAGGGGGGGTCTGACTCAGTAGAGAGCAGCTCTGTTGTTGTGTCCTCTGGCCGCCACCAGGGGCCAGCGACTACCCAGAGCTTGACCCAGGGTGAACAATGGGAACTGGGCTCCTGGGCTCTCCCACAGGGAGCCAATAGAAACATGGGAGGGAAATTCGAACCCCCCAACATATCCCCTGGATATGTAGATAGCTGGCCTCCTGGCCGTTTGTCTTTGTCTTAGTTGTGTATGAGTCAAGCGTGCAGCATGTTACGGGAGCCTAGCCTAGCCATGCGGTCAACCCACTACATAATATCTGTATATAGACGTGTACACTGCCTAGGGTGCCAGAGGCGGAGGAGGCTGCTGCAAGTGAGAACAGTGCCGGGAGGGGCCCCTGGCCCTAGTGGGTGGCCCACGGGGACCCCCACTCACCCCCTGTCTTCCTTCCTTCAAGGGGGCATCGTTGTCTTTCCCACGCCTGTCCTTCCTCCTTTCCACGTCTCCCCCCCCCCACGGCAGCTCTGGGCCAGGAGGGGCGCTTTCCCTCCAGTGGTGCCAGGAGAAGGGCTGTGGGCGGTGGGCTCCAGAGTTCCTCCCCAGACTTGCCAACCTCCAGGTGGCACCGGGAGACATTCTGCCATTACAACTTATCTCCAGACCCCCAAGATTCAGTTTCCTTGGAAGAAATGGCTGCTTTGGAGGGTGGGCTCTGTGGCCTTGGACCTTGCTGTGGTCCCTCCTCTCCCCAGGCTCCGCCCCCAGAACCTCCAAATACTTCCCAGCCCAGAGCCGGCATCCCAGCTCCATGGTGGAGTGGAAGGCTGGAGGGTGACGTGCTCCCTCCCCGCCTGGGGTGCAAAAAAGCCTCTCCATCACACTAGCCCTGTTGCTTGGGTTGCCAGCCTCCAGGTGACAGAAGCCAAAAACGAGAGACCACGGGAGGCAGTGGGATTCCTAAAACAACGTCCGTGACAAAAATAACGAAGAGCCAATAAAGATATGTTGCAAAACCGTTTAGTGGAGTCAACGCTCCCATGCAAACGAATGCTGCGCAATGGAAACAATCCGTTTCACGATATTTACTTTACCTGAGCGTGACGCCATCCCAGTTCTTATCAATGACTACTTATCAACTCTTGAAGGAAACATTCCACGTTGACGCTCTAATCACAGAACCCCAGGTCAGAACCACCTGGGGGTTGGCAACGCTATCCACAGGCAACCCTCTTGTTTCCTTCAAGAGCTGATAAGTAGTAATCGATAGAAATTGGGATTGCTACACGCTTAGATAAAGCAAAGCAAATATTGTGAAACGGATTGTTTTCATTGCACGGTATCCCTTGTGTGGGAGCGATAATAGAAGAAAATCTTCTACAGAATTACCACAGTAAACGTTTTTGCGACTTATCTTTATGGACGCTTTGTTATTTTTGTCACGGATGATGTTTTTGGAATTCAACCTCCAGGTAGCACCTGGAGATCTCCTGCCACTAAAACTGATCTCCAGATGGCCAAGATCAATGCCCCTGAAGAAAATGGAGGGTGCACCAGAGGGTGGGCTCTATGGCAGAAGAAGAAGAAGAAGAGAAGAAGAAGAGATTGGATTTATACCCCGCCCTTCACTTGGAGTCTCAGAGCGGCTTGCAAACTCCTTTCCCTTCCCCTCCCCACAACAGACACCCTGTGAGGTGGGTGGGGCTGAGAGAACTCTGACACAAACTGCTCTTTTTCAAGGACAGCTGTGCCAGAGCTTGTGACTGACCCAAGGTCACATCAGCAGCTGCGAGTGGAGGAGTGGGGAATCAAACCCGGTTCTCCCAGATTAGAGTCCGCACACTTAACCACTACACCAAACTGGAAGAGCAGGAGGAGGAGGAGGAGGAGGCAGACTCCTCTCCCTTCCCCTCCCCACAACAGACACCCTGGGAGGTAGGTGGGGCTGAGAGAGCTCTCTCGAGAACCATTTGAGAACAGCTCTGAGAGAACTTGTGACTGACCCAAGGTCACACCAGCAGCTGCACGTGGAGGAGGAGTGGGGAATCAAATTACAGTCCGCACTCCTAACCACTACACCAAACTGGCATTATTCCCCTGCCCAAACCCTTCCTTCCACAGGTTCCACCCCCCAAAATCTCCAGGTATGTCCCAGTCCAGAGGTGGCAACCCTACCGGATCCCCTTATAAGAACTCCCATCCATTCTGTCTTGCAAAACCTGTGGCAGGCTAGAAGGGGGGGGGGGGCCTTCCTGGTCTCCTCAGGTGGACTGATCCGTAAATCGGGGCCCCCACAGAGAGTGGGCATGGACAGGCACCCGCCGATCTCACCCGTTTCCAGAGCGGCACCCGCAGACTCACGGTGCTCTCCAATTGCCTTGGCCCAGACGAGTGGATTTATGCCCTGCATCTGCCTGCTTTATTTCCCCGGAACGACCCGGCCTCCCCCCTCCGTCACCTGGCGCTCCCCACAGGCGCAGCGGAAGCCCTCGCTGGTCTCTGGCCTGTGATAATATTTTATAGGCGCTCGTATATCCTGCCCTGAGTGAGCCATAGGTTTTACGGGGCCTGCCACGACTGCCCAGGAAATAAGCTAGCCCCCCCCCTCCCCGCCACACCCCAGCGACCCATGCAGGGGATTAAATCTTTATTGGCACAGGTCTTTTGCATGCACCGCGGCCTTTGAGCAGGGATAAATATTTTGCCACCGATGACCACTAAAGCAACAGCAGCAGCCGGAGCAGGGTAGCAAACAGCAGAGACGGTCGAGGGCCCCAGGAGGCCGCTCTCTCAGGGTTTATGGGCCCTCATCTTTCACCTGCACATTGGGGGGGGGGGCAGGCTGCTGACAGGCCCCTCTTTGGCCAAGCAGGGTGGAAAGAGTCAGGATCTGCGAGGGAAGTATGCAGGGTGCCCTTCCACATGGCGGCATCCACTGGGCTGCCTTCGCCGGCTCCAGGCAGCAAGAGCGTTTCACCATTCACCCTCTGCACAGCCTGAACCCAGAACCGCCTCCCTCTGAAGGTGCCTGGCAGAGACACCAATGCTGGATCAGGCCAGTGGCCCATCCAGTCCAACACTCTGTGTCACACATTGGCCAGAAATACCAGGGGCCATCAGGAGGTCCAGCAGTGGGGTCAGAACCAATGCTCCCTCTAAGCTGTGGAGTCTTGTGAGCAAAAATTCTACTTTGTGAGCTACTGGCATTAAAGTTGTGAGTGAGCGATTCAGCTACTGCATAAATTTAGTTTGCTTTGGAGCCCTCTTTCCTGAGCTAAGACAAAAATGTGTGAGCCGGAGGCTAAAACACTGTGAGCTAGCTCACACTAACTCAGCTTAGAGGGAACACTGGTCAGAACTCCAGGAGCCCTCCCACTGTTGCCCCCCCCCAAGCATCAAGAAGACAGAGCATCCCTTGCCCCAGACATAAGAACATAACAGAAGCCAATGCTGGATCAGGCCAGTGGCCCCTCCAGTCCAACACTCTGTGTCACACAGTGGCCAAAAATGCCAGGTGACATCAGGAGGTCCAGCAGGGGGGCCAGGACACCAGAAGCCCCTCCCACTGTTGCCCCCCCCCCAAGCACCAAGAATACAGTGCATGTTACTGTGTTACTCCCAGAGCGATGAGATTTCGGTTCAATGGCACCAGCCTGGAACAGCATTTTGCGTGTGAGAGCCACTTTGGTGTAGTAGTTAGGAGCGTGGGCTGTAATCTGGGAGAACTGGGTTTGATTCCCCACTACTCCTCCACCTGCAGCCAGCTGGGTGACCTTTGGCCAGTCACAAGTTCTCTCAGAGCTGTTCTTTCAAGAGCAGTTCTCTTAGAGCTCTCTCAGCCTCACCTGCCTCACAGGGGAGAGGAAGGGAACGGAGTTTGTATCAGCCACTCTGAGACTCCTTTGGGTAGTGAAGGGCGGGGTCTTCTTCTTCTGAAATGAAACATGTAGTGGGTATGGTTGCCACAAGGCGCCCTCTAAGCTGCGGAGTCTTGTGAGCAAAAACTCTACTTTGTGAGCTGCTGGCATTAAAATTGTGAGTGAGTGATTTGGCTGCTGCATAAATCAGTTTGCTCTGGAGCCATCCTTCCTGAGCGAAGGCAAAAATGGGTGAGCTGGAGGCTAAGAAACTGTGAGCTAGCTCACACTCACTCAGCTTAGAGGGAACACTGGTTGCCAGCTCTGGTCTGGGAAGTACCTGGAGATTTGGAGGTAGAGCCTGAGGTCAGCTACGCTGCCATTCGGTTTATGGGTTCCAGTTCACTCGCTTGACCTGTGTACCAGCCAGGCCCGCATTCCATTCCCCTTGGCGCCTCTGCGTCCTTTTCTCTGACCTTGTAGCTCGCTCCCTCATGTAGTGTCTTCCCATATTTCAACCGTGGGACCACTTTGGCTTCTTAGCCAACCCACCAACGGGTTTTCCCGCCCGCGGGAGAGTGCCTAATTGGCCCATCGATGGGGGGCCCCTTTTGAGTATACTATAGCTAACCCTGTAGGCTTAATATTAGTTATTCTTAACAGTGATTCCAGCCATATGGGCTAACGGCAGAAGCCGCAACTGGGGCGTGGGTGACGGGTCGGTCGAAGGTGCGCAGCGGTAGCACCTCCCCAGAGGAGGATGGATCTCTCCTGCAGCGGCTAGAAGCCGTAGAGCGAGAACGGCAACAACTGCGGCGGGAACTCGAGGCGGTGGTCCTAGCTATCCCAGGGATGGTGGTGCAGGCGCTGCGAGCGGAGCCCCGGCCCCTCCTCTTCCCCCCCCAGCTGCCGCTAGCCGACCAAGCGCCACCGGGGCCGGGGGACCAACCGATCGTCCCAGTACCTGCTCCAGCTGAGGTTCCCGCACCCAGGCCAGCGAGCCCAAGAGGTCCTGCGCTTCGTCGCCCAAAAGATCTGATTGAGGCGACGTTCGATGGGAACCCGGAAGACCTCTCCTATTTTGTGGTCCAAGTGATGAAATCCGTGGAACGGTGGGGCCACCTATTCCCAGACGAGGCTAGCCGAGTGGATGTTATCGCTGCGTGGCTACGAGACGCTGCGACCGCCTGGCATGTGAGCTTGCATAACGCAAGAGGACCGGAGTTAGTGAATGTGGACGCTTTTATCTGGGCGTTGCGTGCCCAATTCGAGGACCGGAACGCTGCCCCAAAAGCCAGGGCATTCCTCCGAACCCTGAAACAGGGGCAGCGGTCATCGGAATTCAAGCTTCACGCGGCCAAAGTCCAGAATTGGCCGAACCAGCTCCTAGCTGAACTGTATCGGGTGGGGCTAAACCCAGAAAAACGTGAGACCGTCCTTCGAGCAGTGGACCTGATCTCTCTACGAGTGTGGATGCAAGAAGCCAAAAGCGCTGAGGGGCGCTTACACACCCTGCATCTGGATATGGCCACAGCGGTCGGGAAGCCGAGCCCCAATCCCGTCATAAAGGGGAAGCAAGTGAGACCCGTCGAGATGCTCAGGGACCAACACCTGAAGCAGGGGCTATGGAGGGGTGGGGGTTAGGGAGGGGCCTCAGCAGGGTAGAATGCTGAAAAGTACGCAGACGGAGAGTGATTTCAGCAAAGCGTACTTTATTCGATCAGGAACAAGACAGCTTTTGCCGGCTCGCAGGCCAGCTTATATTCCCCGTGAAACCGCCACCCATAACACCCCCCTCTTCCCAATAGGTTATTTACAGTGGCCGAGAGTCCCATAGGCTCTCGGCCGGGAACCCAGCCCCCTGATTGGTGCGGGCTAGGATCCACATAGTCCATTGTCTCTTGGAGCGAAGCTCGACGGTTGTGCTTGACTGCGTGGAGCCCCAGCCGGCCACGCGGTCTGACTAGATATATTACAAATGCCAAAGAGCCCACCCTCCAAAGCAGCAGTTTTCTCCAGAGGAACTGATATCTGTGACCTGGAGACCAGCTGGAATTCGGGGGGAGGGGGGGATCTCCAGACAACACCTGGACATTGGCAACCCTGGTGCTCAGTGCAAAGGGGGTTGACGGCTGACAGCCAGTGAGGGGGTCCACATGACCTGCCCGGGGCCTCCAAGGAGTCCAGAGCCTTCTGATGTGAATCCCGGTCTCTTCCCCTGTAGCGGCAAGACCCTCGTTGCTATGCAAGACAGGGCTCCTTGCAAATCCGCTCCGACGCTGTCCTGCCCTCGAGCTCTTCCGTTGCCCTGATTCCGACAGCTGCTGCGCTCCATCCCTTGGCGGACCCTTTGCTGGAACGGCTGCTGTGTGTGTGTGTGGGGGGGGGGAGAGCACGCTGTTTTACCCGGCACTCTGGCAGCAGGACTCTGTGGTTGCCCTCCCCACAGGGGCTTCAGCCGGGGCCGCCAGGGCCGGCTCACCCGCTAGGTGAACTAGGCATTCGCCTAGAGCGCCAGGCCCTGGATGGGGCGCTGATCTCCACCCCCCGCGGTCTTTTCTCCCTGCGGTCTCTCGCTCGTTCTCCTTTCAGAGGGCCGCCAGCCCCGCCGCCGCGCACTCCGCCTCCTGCCCTCTCCCAAGTTCTGTCAGAGCTGTCCTTGAAAAAGAGCAGTTTCTGTCAGAGCTCTCTCAGCCCCACCTACCTCAGCAGTGTTCCCTCTAAGCTGAGTTAGTGTGAGCTAGCTCACAGTTTTTTAGCCTCTGGCTCACACATTTTTGTCTTCGCTCAGGAAGGATGGCTTCAGAGCAAACTAATTTATGCAGCAGCCAAATCTCCTGCTCACAACTTTAATGCCAGTAGCTCACAAAGGAGAATTTTTGCTCACAGGGCTCCATAGCTTAGAGGGAACACTGCTTACAGGGTGTCTGTTGTGGGGAGGGGATGGGAAAGGAGACTGTAAGCCCCTCTGAGACACCGAGTGAAGGGCGAGGTACAAGTCCAATCTCTTCTTCTTCTTCTTTCCTGAGGCTCACAGGTGTTTCTTGCAAGTGGGTGGGGCCACCAGGGGCCATCAGGCAGCCAGCGAACTGACGGGATGTTAGGCTGTTCCCAAACCAACCCTGCGAGTCTCTTAGCAGGGACAGACTGCCTGCAGCCACCACAAGCCAGTGGCCCACCCAGTCCAACACTCTGTGTCACACAGTGGGCAAAACCCAGGGGCCCTCAGGAGGTCCACCAGCGGGGCCAGCACTCCAGAAGCCCTCCCACACACTGGTGCCCCCCAAGCACCAAGAAGACAGAGCATCACTGCCCCAGACAGAAGAACATCAGAGAAGCCATGTTGGGTCAGGCCAACGGCCCCTCCAGTCTAACACTCTGTGCCACACAATGGTCAAAACCCAGGGGCCATAAGGAGGTCCACCAGTGGGGCCAGAACTCCAGAAGCCCTCCCACTGTTTCCCCCCCCAGCACCAAGAAGACAGAGCATCACTGGCCCAGACATAAGAACATAAGACAGGCCATGCTGGATCAGGCCAATGGCCCATCCAGTCCAACATTCTGTGCCACACAGTGGCCAAAACCCAGGACCCATCAGGAGGTCCAGCAGTGGGGCCAGAACTACAGAAGCCCTCCCACTCTAGCCCTCCAAGTACCAAGAAGACAGAGCATCACTGCCCCAGATGTAAGAACATAAGAGATGCCATGTTGGTTCAGGCCAGTGGCCCCTCCAGTCCAACACTCTGGGTCACACAGTGGACAAAACCCAGGAGGGGGCATCAGGAGGCCCACCAGCAGGGCCAGACACAGAAAAATATACATGCAGTTCTTGCAAAGTAGATTAAAATACAGATATTGGCCCTGGTGATAGCTTCGATTAAGAATCAAATTGTACAGCGACAACCAAAAATGACCATTATTGACCCTGACCAGACGTGTTTCGGCCCACTGGCCTTCCTCAGTGGTCAAACAAATGATATTTCAGAGTGGCTCCTGACATTACAATGCAACAATCTTTTAAAAAATAAATTGACTAAGACGATTTTTTTTTTTTACTGATTATTGTCCGTAACCAAAAGCAAAGATATTAATCAGAGGCCTCGTTCTTTGTCGTTTGCTGCCCTGGTCAGGGACACTTTCCGATAGTGGAGGCTCAATTGCGTTCCTTTCTCGCTTGGTCAGGAAAATTCGATGCAGCCAGGAGCCACGAGTCACGTTCAAGGCAATCTTTGCATCTGTTAAAGGCAGGGGTCATTTCGTAGAGAAAGAGGTGCAGGAGCTCATTAGCATAACTCATTTGCATAGGCCACACCCCTTGACATCACTGGAAGTGTGTCAGAAGGCAACACCCACCACTCAGGCTCCACTGGACTGTTTTGGATTGCTAGCTATGGGGGGGGGACACACGCAGATCTGTCCTCGTAGAGGAGGGAGAGCTTGTACCTGAATAAAACTTGGTCTTGAAGGTGCCACTGGACTGTTTTGGATTGCTAGCTATGGGGGGGGG
>NW_015161962.1:943174-945296 GCF_001447785.1 Gekko japonicus
ACACAGATCTGTCCTCGCAGAGGAGGGAGAGCTTGAACCTGAATAAAACTTGGTCTTAAAGGTGCCACTAGACTCTTTTGGATTGCTAGCTATGGGGGGGGGGGACACGCAGATCTGCCCTCACAGAGGAGGGAGAGCTTGTACCTGAAGGCAGCCCGGGGGGGGGGCTCTGTGACTTACCTGGCTGCTTCTTGCTCTGACTGAGGGCTGCTGGGAGCAAGGGGCGGGGCTTGTTGGATGTGCCCACCCCCTGGGCTCCTTACTGCCGGAGCTCCGCTCCTGTGCGCTCCCGCAGGAAATGACCCCTGGTTAAAGGTAGGAAGGAAAGGACTGCGCTCACATGACCTCACGGAATACGCAGGGTCCACAGTTCTCTGCATGCCCCCCCCACCAAGTTGCAATGCTGCTCCCTCCTCCCATCAGGATACCCTCCCCAGTGGCAGACGGCGCTGCAGAAGACTGTGCCTGAGGGGTCATTATGCGGCATGCAGCACCTCTCCACATGTCAATGTGCACAAACCAGAGCGGTTATAGAGTCATGGAATGTTAGAGTTGGAACTGGGACCTTGCAGGTCATCTACTCCAACCCTCTGCAGGAGCACAGCCGAGAGAGAGCCCTACGACATACCCGAAAGAGGGTCGTCCAGCCTCCGCTTGAAAACGTCCAGCGAAGGAGCCTCCACCACCTCCCGAGGCAGTCTGTTCCACGGCTCAACCACTCTGACAGTGTCTTGGCCTGCCCCCTTGCCGTAGTGAGCAGATGTATTATTTTATTTTTTAATTTTTATTTACTTGGTTTATACCCTGCCTTGCTCCCAGGTTGGGACCTAAAGCCGCTTACATCATTTCCCTCTCCTCTTTTATCCTCACAACAGCCCTGTGAGGGAGGCCAGGTAGCCAGAGAGTGTCTGGGCCAAGGTCACCGACCCAGCTTCCAGAGCACGAGTGGGGGTTGGAACCTGGTCCTCCCAGATCCTCGTCCAACAGTCTGCTCTTCCACACGTGCCAGGGGTGAGGTGGCCCTCTCGCCTTGGACCCATTGGCCAGCGAGTCTAGTCTCAAAGTCCACACTGGCCTGATGCTCAGCCCCGCCTCTGGAACCCTGCGGCCTGACCAGCCGGGCTCCCTCCTCTCCCCTGCGGGCCTCCTTTCAAAACAGACACATGGAGTTCACTGCCACAGGAGGTGGCGGCGGCTACAAGTATGGATGGCTTCAGGAGGGAATTGGGTAAAGATATGGAGCAGAGGTCCTTCAGTGGCTATTAGCCACAAGGTAGATAGGAACTCTTGGTCTGGGGCAAGGGATGCTCTGCATTCTTGGTGCTGGGGGGGGGGGCAACAGTGGGAGGGCTTCTGGTATCCTGGCCCCACTGTTGGACCTCCTGAGGGCCCCTGGTATTTTTGGCCACTGTGTGACACAGAGTGTTGGACTGGACGGGCCACTGGCCTGATCCACCGTTGGCTTCTCTTTTGTTCTTATGTTAAGAGCAGAGATCCATCAGTGGCCATTAGCCATAAGGTAAGGATAGGAACTCTCGGTCCGGGGCAAGTGATGTTCTGTCTTCTTGGTGCTTGGGGGGAGCAACAGTTGGGAGGGCTTCTAGCATCCTGGCCCCACTGCTGGACCTTCTGAAGGCACCTGGCATTTTTGGCCCCTGTGTGACACAGAGTGTTGGACTGGAGGAGCCACTGGCCTGATCCAACATTGACTTCTCTTATGTTCTTATGTCTGGGGGAAGGGATGCTCTGTATTCTTGTTGCTTGGGGGGGGCAACAGTGGGAGGGCGTCTATGGTCCTGGCCCCACTGCTGGACCTCCTGATGGCCCCTGGTATTTTTGGCCACCGTGTGACACAGAGTGTTGGACTGGCGGAGCCACTGGCCTGATCCAACATTGGCTTCTCTCTTATGTTCTTATGGGGCAAGTGATCTTGGTGCTTGGGGGGGGCAACAGTGGGAGGGCTTCTGGAGTTCTGGCCCCGCTGCTGGGCCTCCTGATGACACCTGGTATTTCTGGCCACTGTGTGACACAGAGTGTTGGACTGGATGGCTCTTTGGCCTGATCCAACATTGGCGTCTCTTATGTTCTTATGTCTGGGGCGAGTGATGCTCTGTCTTCTTGG
>NW_015161962.1:945670-945948 GCF_001447785.1 Gekko japonicus
CCCTGTCATCCACCAGAGACGTCTCGCACCCCCAATGATACCCGCACCAGTGGTGGTAGAGTGCGGTGATGGAAAAAGCATTGGTGGAATAATGGTGGCGGCGGCTCCTACTCGAAAGCCTGGCAGAAGAGTTCAGTTTTGCAGGCCCTGCGGATCTACACCAGGTCCCGCAGGGCCCAGATCTCCCCTGGGAGCTCGTTCCACTAGGTAGGAGCCGCCACCGAGAACGCCCTGGCCACAGCAAGTTTGATGGTCCTGGGGCCTGAGATATCCGGGAG
>NW_015161962.1:950266-950378 GCF_001447785.1 Gekko japonicus
ATGTGGCTATTAGCCAATTGCAAGTGGGCATGGGTGTGCCCAATTGTTGGTTGCCATGGTTGCTAACATCAGGTTTGTGGGATTGGCTGGAAGTTTGGAGACCCTGCCTGCA
>NW_015161962.1:950894-965957 GCF_001447785.1 Gekko japonicus
TCAAGGTAAACAACATCTGTTGGGTCCCCCTTGTCCACATGTTTGTTCACTCCCTCAAAAAATACTAACAGGTTAGTGAGACAAGATCTTCCCTTACAGAACCCATGCTGAGTCTGCCTCAATAGTTTTTGTTCATCAATGTGCCTGCTAATTCTTTCCTTAATAATGGTTTCCACCTATTTACCCGGTATCGATGTCAGACTGACTGGCCTGTAATTTCCCCTGGCTGCAGCATTCTGCACTAGTTACAGCTTCTGAATTTGTGACAGAGGCAGCCCCATGTAGAGAGTGTTACAGTAGTCTAGCCTTGAGGTGACCGTCGCATGGATCACTGTAGCCAGGTCATCACGGTCGAGGAAGGGGACCAGCTGCCGCGCCAGCCGAAGATGGTAGAAGGCCGACTTGGCAGTGCTGCTACCTGGGCCTCCATCGTTAAGGAGGAGCCCAGGAGCACATCCAAACTCCTGACCTCCGACGCTGGCACCAAAGGCGCCCCATCGAAGGTTGGGAGAGGGAGCCCCAACCCCGGGCCGATCCGACTCAGCCCCAGGACCTCAGTCTTCGCTGGGTTTAGTTTCAGCCGACTCAGTCTGAGCCAACCAGCCATGGCCTGTAACGCCCGGTGAAGGTCATCTGGGTCGGAGTTTGACCGGCCGCCCAGCATCAGATAGAGCTGGGTGTCATCCGCATATTGATGGCCCCCAAGCCCACAACTCCGGCCAATCTGGGCAAGGGGGCGCATGTAGATGTTAAACAACATCGGGGATAGCACCGCCCCCTGAGGCACACCACATTCAAGAGGCCATCTCTGGGACCACTGCTCCCCTATCGCCACCCTTTGTCCCCGACCTTGGAGAAAAGAGGCCAACCACTGAAGGGCCAGCCCCTGAATCCCCGTGTCAGTGAGGCGGTGGGCCAGCAACTGGTGGTCAACCGTATCCAACGCGGCCGACCCCTTCCCGTGAAGTCATTGTTCTCTTTGGTATCTATCTTAGCAGGCCAGACGTCTTCCACAGAACCACTTTGCGCCTAAATGGAAAATAATCTCATGCCTGCTCACCTTTCCACCTAGCAGGAGAACAAAGAGACATTCACTCAGCGTGCGAAGAGAGAGACTGCAAATTAAGATCCCGATGGGGGAGTGGGAGAGAGAGAGCGCACAGGCGCATGGGAGCAGAGCAAAGCTTCCTTCTCCAGAAACCATTTGGGAGGGGAGCCCTGTGGGTCTGCAGGGGAAGAGCTGGGGGCAGGGGCCCCTGGCGTGATGGGGGTCACGAAGAGTCGGACTGTGACTGAACAACAAAAACAGGAGAGCTGGATTCGACTCCAGGAGCACCTTAAGAGACCAACCAGACTGGGGGCTGGTAGAAGCTGTTGAGAGTCTGAGAGTATTTGGCAAAGGGAGTTCTGACTCTAAAGCTCAAACTCCCAAAATGTCGGTCTGTTGTGCTACTGGACTCAAATCCAGCAGATCAGAGAGAGGGAGGAGGGTTAGGGCGGGAAGTGGTTTCTCAGCTCAGTCACCAGAGCTCAGCCAGTCATTCCAGGTGGCTCAGGAAAGTGAGCCAGGCCGCAAAGCTGGGGGATGCAACCCCCTCTCCCTTGCCCCCGCCCCAGTGCCAGGGGTCAGCCTGAACTGGGGTGGGGATAGGAGGGAGGGGGCGCCTCACATCAAGAAAGCAGAGAGGGAATCCTGCCTGAAGGCCATCTTTGGGGAGGGCCCTTCTAGCTGCCTGAGGGGCTGCGGTGGCTCAAGTGAGTAAGGCGCTGAGCTGCAGACAGGAAGGTCGGTAGTTCAGCAGTTCGAGACCCGAGTGTGCCGTGTGACGGAGTGAGCTCCCGTCTCTGGCCCCAGCTCCTGCCCACCTAGCAGTTCGAAAGCAAGAGATTGCAAGTAGATAAAATAGGTACCACTTCGGTGGGAAGGGAACAGCGTTCCATGTGCCTTGGCGTCGAGTCAGGCCGGCCACAGGACCACAGAAATGTCTTCGGACAGCGCTGGCTCTTCGGCTTGGAAACTGAGATGAGCACCGCGTCCCTAGAGTCGGAATTGACTGGCTGTTGAGCAAGGGAAACCTTCACCTTTTACCTTCTAGCCGCTTGAGGGAACCTCTGATTATGTGAACACCTGAAGCTGCCTTCCAGTGAATTATTATTATTATTATTACATTTCTACCCCGCCCTCCCCACAAGCGGGCTCAGGGTGGCTTACAATAGGGCACCATGTGCCAAAGCATAAAACAACATAAAAACAGGATAAAACAATCAGTGGTTACAATCAAAATTTAACAAGATGGGATCAAATTTGCAAGAAAGACTCCCCAGTATCTTCCATACCAATAGGAAGATTAAAGACCCATGGGTGTTACTCAACCCCATCCAGCAGTACTGATCACAGCGAAGTCATGGTTGATCTTCATGGGGCCACCCCTCAGGCCTACCAGTGGTGGTAATGGTAGTGGCAGCTCCTACTCATATGCCTGGCGGAAGAGCTCCGTCTTGCAGGCCCTGCGGAACCGTGAAAGGTCCCGCAGGACCCTGTTCTCCTCCGGGAGCTCGTTCCACCAGGTAGGAGCCACCATTGAAAAGGACCTGGCCCTTGTTGCAGTAAGCCTGGCCTCCTTGGGGCCTGGGGCCACCAGACGATGTTGTGACCCCGACCGTAGTGCTCTCTGGGGCATATGTGGGGAAAGGTGGTCCCTCAGGTATGTCGGACCCTGGCCATATAGGGCTTTAAAGGTAAGCACCAGCACTTTGAAGCGAATCAGACCCACCCCCCTGCCTCGGGTTCATCAAAGTCACCATCGTCTACTCAGACTGGCAGCGGCACTCCAGGGTCTCAGGCAGAGGTCTTTCCCATGACCTACCGCCTGGTTCTTTCGAGTGGAGAGGCTTCCTCTGGGGCTTGAACCCAGGACCTTCTGCATGCCAAGCAGAGGCTCTACCAGTGAGCCACCAGGCCCTCCCACCATCCTCTCCTTCCCTTGCCACAGAGCCCTTCGCCCCAGAGAGCAGAGTTTCCTGCAACTGATATACATTATGCAAACATGGCCAATATGCGTTTCTTCAGCATAATTCATTCTGCACCTGCTCATGCAAGACCAGCAGAAGTTTCTGCAGTGGCTTCTGGGAACCCACATCAATCTGGTTCCTGAGATTTAGAACATAAGAAAAGCCAATTTTGGATCAGGCCAGTGGCCCATCCAGTCCGACACTCTGTGTCACACAGTGGCCAAAAATACCAAGTGCCATCAGGAGGACCAGCAGTAGGGCCAGAACTCCAGAAGCCCTCCCACTGTTGCCCTCCCCCCCAGCACCAAGAACACAGAGCATCCCTTGTCCCGGACCAAGAGTTCCTATTTCACCCGATGTTCCCCATGCTCACAGTTGCCACAAGGACTAGCGGCTTTCTGTTTTTAATTGAGATGTCATTCTACATGTGCCCTGCCCTCCCCAGGGATTCAGTCCTCAGGGCCAGCCAAAGACCAGGGGCAAGTCCTGTGGCTGCTTGGATGGAACTATTGCCAGGCGCGGAGAGGGCAGACCTCATGGCCGCTTGGAGGATGCCCTAGCCTGAGAAATGGGAGGAGCGCCCGAGGGGGGCCTTCTGCTGGGCGAGGGGAAGGATCTTGGGGTGCCCCTTCGCTCACCCCACGGCAGGCCAGGCAGAGGAGGAGACAGGAAGGCGGCTGGTGCGGTTCTAGCCCCGGAGCAGCCAAATTGGGCCTGCCTTTTGTTTAAATAATTGAAGGGAAGTTTGGGGGCAATTATTTATTTAGAGGGAAACAGCGTGTTAACAAGGACGTGAGCCTAATCCTTTGCGACGGCGTGCCTGCCGTATTAGCACCTCTGTCCAAGAGCCGAGCCCGCGAGGCAAACACACACATGTGACGGATCAGTGGCGCGCTCCAAAGACGGGAGCGCGGCGCTCCAGGAATTCACATGTCAACAATGGAAGACGGCACTGCTGCAAAACTGCCGCTTCGCTGCAAAATCCTCCAGCCGCAGAAAAACAGAGCCCTCCTTGGACGGGAGCCGGGCCGGGGGAGGACTGAGCGACAGCCGCAGACGTGGGACTTGATGGTACATTCATTCCTGACGTGGCCAAAGGAATCATGGAATGTTCAGAGTTGGAACTGGAACCTTGCAGGTCATCTAGTCCAACCTCTGCACTCTACAGGAGCAGAGCCGAAAGAGAGCCCTACAACATACCCGAAAGAAGGTCATCCAGCCTCCGCTTGAAAGAGAGAAGCTAAGCAGAGGAAAAGGACTGGGGGGGGTGGCTCCAGCTCCACCGTGCCCCCTCCTATGACCCCCCCCCTCCGGCGCCTTTCGCTCAGTTTGGCTCCTTCCACTCCAGCGTGGCAATGCCGGTTCCCTCCAGCAGGGGGAGTGAGCAGGTGGCTCTCGCTCCCTCTGCCGGCCCAGGAATTGCTAGCAAAAACCAAAAGGGGGGGGGGGGATTCTGCGCTCTTGATGGTGGCAGCCGGTGGAGCCATCCATCCAGTTGCCCACCAGTCAGGGGGCCAGTTGATACCCTCTTCATGCAAGAGGCCTAAAGTGGAGCAGGTTCCGGCAGCCCCCTACGGAGAACAGGCCCTGGCATCAAGAACTTCTGTTGGCCTGTAGGGAGGGGCCGTGGCTCAGCGGAAGAGCCTCTGCTTGGCAGGCAGAAGGTCCCAGGTTCGATCCCCAGTAGCATCTCCAGTTAAAAGGACCAGGCAGCAGCCAAATCGCTTGCTCACAACTTTAATGTCAGGAGCTCGCAAAGTAGGATTTCTGCTCACAAGACTCCACGGCTTAGAGGGAACATTGGTGGAAAGTCACCCCGGCTCTTCCTGGCACATCGGTCCCCACCCCCCCGTTGCTCTGCCTGCTGGGACATGAGAAGGTGTTTAAAAGCTCCAAAGCAAGAGTTACGTTATTTGAGCTGAAATTAATTGGACAACAAAAATGGCGCTTGCAGAGGGAACTGAGGAGGATGAGCTGGAGGATAACATGATTGTGGGAGAATATTGTGTTATACAGAAGGAAAGCTAGATATAGACTTATAGAGAAGGGGAAAAAATTATTAACCTTGATGAAGAGTTAAATTGCTATGCTTGTTGGAAAAATAGAATCATGGTTTTTTTGCGGGGGGTTTGTTTGTTTTTCTTGTTTTTGTTATGTAGTATGTATGAAGTATTTACTAGATTATTTGTAAATACACTACTGGATATAGCATGGCTGAAATACAGAAGGGGAAGTTTAGAAGTTTAAAAGTTAACTCACACACATATAAAATAAAACTGGGATTCGTATAAAAATGTAAGCTGTACATTTTAAGGAGAAGAAATCAAGTTATTGGAAGGATGAAGGATTAATTTTGCTGATTTATGTTTAATTGGAATAATGAATTCAGAGCTTCTGTTATAATGTGATATTGAATAATTGGTGTTACTGAGATGGAAAGCTAGATATAGAATTATAGAAAAGGGGAGGGAAATTAATTTTGATGAAGAGTCAACTTCCCATTTTGAATTTATACAAGTGAAAATTTCAGTGATATGTATTTCATAAACTGCTGGAATAAATAATGATTAAAAGGGAAAATGGCAGAAAGGGGTGAGTAATTAGGTGGGAAGCTAAGCTGTTTATAAGTTGTAGTAAACTCATGCCACCGGTGGATATTTATTTGGGAAAACAAGCATATAATAGTCGTTGCAATAAGATATTGACAAAGGGTGTTGAAAATATATGGATAGGAATTCTTCAGAGTAAGGAAAAAGGATATTTAGTGGTTAATGACCATCTGAGACATTGTGAGAACCTTATCAAAAAAATGTTGACTTTAAATTGTGACGGTTAATTGAAATATATTTAGTTAACTCTTAAAAGAAGGTCAGTTGCAATATTGTCTAGAACTAGTTGTATCGCTGTATACAGGAAACACTGTTTATCTTAATGTTTATGTTGGTTTTCGTCTTTTATGTGTGTCTATTATTTCTAAAAATTAAATAAAAATATTTTTTTAAAAAGAGAGAAGGCTCCTGGAAGAGGCCCAGAAACATTCGAGCCCGTGAAAATATCACAACGATCATTTGGAGGATTGTCGCAGACGGGCTTTCATCAAGCGCAGCGCACAGCGGGAGTCCGTTTTGCCTGCTGCACCTGAGAGATGAACCTTTCACGCACACACATTCCCCAATCCAGGCAGTTGGGTGCGAGGGGTGTGGGTGTGACTACATGCGTGCATGTGTGTGTGTGTGTGAGAGAGAGAAAGAGATCCCAAGAGCAGATAGACACATTTCTCTTGCATTCTGGAAGCTTCTGTCTGTAGATCCCTTTTCAAAGCCACATTTTTCCTCCTCTCCCACAATACCAGAACTCCACAGTGCTCAATGAAGATGTTGGGAAACACATAGACTAAAGGAAATACCTGTTTACTCAAGACTGCAAGTGGACACAGCGGTCACCACAAGCACAGATGGGTTCCAAAGGGGACTGGAGAGATTCATGGAAGATATTATCCGTGGCTACTAGCCATGGTGAAGGAAGCCTCCATGTTCAGAGGCAGTCAGCCTCTCTGCCCTGTTGTTGGCCCTCCAGAGGAACTGGTTGGCCACTGTGTGAGACAGGAGGCTGGACTGGATGGACCCTCCCTGGTCTGACCCAGCAGAGCTCTTCTGATGCTCTTCTCAGGGGAAGGCCTCGGCCTCTCTGCCCTGTTCTTGGCCCTCCAGAGGGACTGGCTGGCCAATGTGTGAGACAGGAGGCTGGACTAGATGGACCCTCCCTGGTCTGACCCAGCAGAGCTCTTCTGATGCTCTTCTCAGGGGAAGGCCTCGGCCTCTCTGCCCTGCTGTTGGCCCTCCAGAGGAACTGGTTGGCCCCTGTGTGAGACGGGAGGCTGGACTGGAGGGACCCTCACTGGTCTGACCCAGCAGGGCTCTTCTGATGTTCTTCTCAGGGGAAGGCCTCAGCCTCTCTGCCCTGTTGCTGGACCTCCAGAGGACCTGGTTGGCCACTGTGTGAGGTGGGAGGCTGGACTAGATGGACCCTCCCTGGTCTGACCCAGCAGGGCTCTTCTGAGGTTCTTCTCAGGGGAAGGCCTCAGCCTCTCTGCCCTGTTGCTGGACCTCCAGAGGACCTGGTTGGCCACTGTGTGAGGCGGGAGGCTGGATTAGAGGGACCCTCATTGGTCTGACACAGCAGGGCTCTTCTGAGGTTCTTTTCAGGGGAAGGCCTCGGCCTCTCTGCCCTGTTGTTGGCCTTCCAGAGGAACTGGTTGGCCACTGTGTGAGACAGGAGGCTGGACTAGATGGACCCTCCCTGGTCTGATCCAGCAGGCCTCTTCTGGTGTTCTTCTCAGGGGAAGGCCTCAGCCTCTCTGCCCTGTTTGTTGGCCCTCCAGAGGAACCGGTTGGCCACTGTGTGAGACAGGAGGCTGGACTAGATGGACCCTCCCTGGTCTGATCCAGCAGGCCTCTTCTGGTGTTCTTCTCAGGGGAAGGCCTCAGCCTCTTTGCCCTGTTGCTGGACCTCCAGAGGAACTGGCTGGCCCCTGTGTGAGACAGGAGGCTGGACTAGACGGACCCTCCCTGGTCTGATCCAGCAGGCCTCTTCTGGTGTTCTTCTCAGGGGAAGGCCTCGGCCTCTCTGCCCTGTTGTTGGTCCTCCAGAGGAACTGGCTGGCCCCTGTGTGAGACGGGATGCTGGACTAGAGGGACCCTCCCTGGTCTGACCAAGCAGGGCTCTTCTGGTGTCCTTATCAGGGGAAGGCCTCGGCCTCTGTGCCGTGTTGTTTGGCCCTCCAGGGGAACTGGTTGGCCACTGTGTGAGACGGGAGGCTGGACTGGATGGACCCTTCCTGGTCTGACCCAGCAGGGCTCTTCTGGTGTCCTTATCAGGGGAAGGCCTCAGCCTCTCTGCCCTGTTGTTGGCCCTCCAGAGGAACTGGCTGGCCACTGTGTGAGACGGGAGGCTGGACTGGATGGACCACCGGCCTGATCATGCACAGCTGTTGCTGTGTTCTCTCATGTTCAGCTGCAGGCAGCGGGTCGGGCAGCCACCTGACCAGAACAACCTAGGCTGGCTTCCTTTCCGGTCTTAACATCCCTTTGATGGGCAGAAATCCACATTTGGGGCACAGAGGCAAAGATGATGGTGTCCAAATGTCTGCACCCCTCTTCGCTGTTGGTGCCACTGGGGCTGGTCGGAAAAGCTGGCCACCGTGGTCAGTGGCTGGGCCCAGGTTTCCGCTTCCAGCCATAAAGGAGGGACAGAATGGGAGCCTGGGGAGGCAGGGGACTGAGGCAGCTTGCCAGAGCTTTGGGATGGCTCTTCGGGCCCCGACATACTCAGTAAGGGAGATAACAAAGTAAAGGAAGCCCCCAAGTCCTCTGCCTTCTGGGCCTGAGAGAGGTCCTTGGAACACCTCCTGACCAATGCTCCTTTTGAGCTGTGGGGTCCTGTGAGCAAACATTCTGCTTTTTGAGCTGCTGGCATTGAAGTTGTGAGCGAGTGATTTGGCTACGGCATCAATCAGTTTGCTCTGGAGCCCTCCTTCCTGAGCTGAGACAAAAATGTTCGAGCCAGAGGTTAAAAAACTGTGAGCTGGCTCACACTAACTCAGCTTAGACGGAACACTGCTCCCGACCTCCAAACAACTGAACGCCCACCTCCGCGGTGCATGGAGAGAGATTGATGAGAGTCCCGGGACTGAGTTCAGGTCATGTTTGCATGGCATGTTTGGTGTAGTAGTTAAGTGCACGGACTCTAATTGGGGAGAACCGGGTTTGATTCCCCACTCCTCCCCTCACAGCTGCTGGATGACCTTGGGCAAGCCGTAGTTCTGACAAGAGCTGTTCTCGAAAAAAGAGCAATTTCTGTCAAGAGCTCTCTCAGCCCCACCGACCTCACAGCGTGTCTGTTGTGGGGAGGGGAAGGGAAAGGAGTTCCGAAGCCGCTCTGAGACTCCTCTGGGTAGTGAAGAGCGGGGTATAAATCCAATCTCTTCTTCTTCTTCTCCAGGTCGCTCTTCTCACTGGGGCAAGCATGTTAGTGAGAGCCAGAGTCCAGCCGGGACTCTTCTGCACTCTTTCTCTCTTCACCCAGAGTTCACTGGGGACAGCAGCAAGGGAAAGGGGTGGGGGCCGTGGGGTGGGAATGAGGGAAGGGTACCGACAGCAGCGTGGGCGGGACCTCAGAGAGCGCATCCCCTCCCCTCCCTCCCCGTACTGCAGCCAAGGTTAAGGGGGTTTGAGGCAGAGTGCTCTGGGGGTGGGGGAAGGACAGCCAGAGCAGGGGAAGGGGGGGAGCTGGAGGTCAAAGAGGAGCAAAACCTCTGGGCAGAAGCGGGGGGGGGGACACGACACCTTAGGGACCCGCGTTCCCCGGCGACTGCGCTCGGTTCCCTCCTTCTACAGCCGAGACAGAGAGGACCCAGCTTCGTGCCACATCTGCCACGTGATCCCCACGGGGACTCGCGGCAGACGCCAGATGCGCACGGGAACTCGACAGAGAAGCGCCACAAGGGCCCACTCCTGGTTGGGACTGTGGGAGGTGGGGGGGGAGGAGGGGCTGCCGCTGCCTCCCCCCTTCCCGGTGCGGCTTTCCCCCACATGAAAACGTGCCGGGGGGGCATTATCTGCCCCACCAGGGGCTGCACGGGAGCTTACAGTGTCATCTAGTCCAACCCCCTGCACTCTGCAGGAGCGTAGCCGAAAGAGAGCCCTGCAACATCCCCGGAAGAGGGTCGTCCAGCCTCTGCTTAAAAACGTCCAGCGAAGGAGCCTCCACCACCTCCCGAGGCAGACTTTCCATGGCTCAACCATTCTTACAGTTAGGACGTTTCTCCTGATATTTAGCCAGTATCGACTCCCTTGTAATTTCCACCCATTAGATCTAGTCTTGCAATGGGGAGCAAGAGATAATAGATCCGCTCCATCTTCTACACGACAGCCCTTCACATATTTGAAGACTGCAATCCTGTTCCCTCTAAGCCTTCTCTTTCCCAGGCTAAACATACCCACCTCTTTCAGCTTTTCCTCGGAAGACTTGGATTCCAACCCTCTCACCATCCTGATTGCCCTCTTCTGGACACACTCGAGCTTGTCGACACCCTTCCTAAAATGTGGTGCCCAAAACTGGACACAGGACTCCAGGTGAGGCCTGACTGTAGCAGAATAGAGCAGAACGACCACCTCTCAGAGCTGTTCTAGAATCATAGAATGTTAGAGTTGGACCTCGCAGGTCATCTAGTCCAACCCCCTGCACTCTGCAGGAGCACAGCCGAGAGAAAGCCCTGAAACATACCCAAAAGAGGGCTGTCCAGTCTCCACTTGGAAACGTCTAGCGAAGGAGCATCTGCCCCCTCCCGAGGCAGTCTGTTCCACTGCTCAACCACTCTTACAGTTAGGAAGTTCCTCCTGATATTTAGCCGGTAACGACTCCCTTGTAATTCCCACCCATCGGATCTAGTCTTGCAATCTGGAGCAAGAGAGAATAGATCCGCTCCATCTTCTCCATGACAGCCTTTCAGATACTTGAAGACTTCAATCGTGTCCCCTCTACGCCTTCTCTTTCCCAGGTTAAACAGACCCAGCTCTCTCGGCCTTTCCTCCTAAGGCTTGGACTCCAAGGCAGCGCAGAGGTCCCCTCCTCAGAGCTGTTGAGGGCTTTCCCCCCAGCTGGACCACTTGCTCCAGCCAGGAGGGAGGGACTGGGACGCTGGCTGCCCTGGAGAGTCTCCCCTGGGTGGGTGGGAGTCACGGAGACGCAAGAGTCAGAGAGATGCCTGCCTCCGCGGCTGGGGGCGAGCCAGAGCTCAGCGTGCCCTATCCCACGACCGAGCCAGAGCCCCACCGGAGTGCCTCGGCCGTGGTCCTTTTGGACGCCCGCCCAAGTCGTCCCCGACTCGACTGTCAGTCCAGCATCTTCTGCTGGGCGAGTCTGGGGGGGGGGTTCAGGCGCTGATGTTCTGCCCCTGCCGGCCCCTTGGCAAGGCCCCCTGTGGGGAGCGTGGCCCCCGGCTCTTCCCCTGCCTCATCCAGGCTGGAGACAAGCAGGCAAAGGGGAGCTGCTCTCCCACGGCAAGCACTGCCGTGCACGTGGGGCCCAGAGGACAGGAACCCGCCTTCGGCTCCGCTGGCTGCCTTCAGGGACTGCCTTCCCCTGCAGCTGGGGCTCTGGGACTTCCTCTTGGCAAGGGTCCCCCTCCCCCCCCTGCACGGCGGGCGCAGGGCAGTGAAGAGCGCCAGGCTGGCTCCTGAGCAGGCCCTGAATTTCCGTGGTCCCGAGCTGACACACTCGAGGGGAGAGACTGACTCTAAGCTCTCCTCTGCTGGCTGAAGAGGGTGGAAGCCGCACCCGTCTTCCTCTTCCAGCCATGCCAGCCACATGAAGGCCGCAGAGGACAGGTACACGGGGCAGGAGAGAAGAAGAAGGGATTGGATTTATACCCCAGCCCTTCACTACCATAACTAACCACAACTAACATAAGTTGAGCAAACTTCACAGGACGGCGGAAGACCGCAAGGCCTGGCGTGATCTGGTTCATGGGGTCGCAAAGAGTCAGACTCGACTGTGCGACTGAACAACAACAACCTTCACTACCCAAAGGAGTCTCAGAGCGGCTGACAGACTCTTTTCCCTTCCCCTCCCCACAACAGACAGACACCCTGGGAGGTAGGCGGGGCTGAGAGAGGTCTGACAGGAACGTCTCTTTTTCAAGAACAGCTGTTATCAGAGGTACGGCTTGCCCAAGGTCATCCAGCAGCTGTGAGGGAGGAGTGGGAATCAAACCCGGTTCTCCCAGATTAAAGTCCGCACACTTAACCACTACACCAAACTGGCTTTGGGCAAGAGGAAGGGGTGGGTGGAAGCAACCAAAAGTTAATCAAAGAGTGATTGACACATGGAATTCACTGCCACAGGAGGTGGCGGCGGCTATAAGCACAGACAGTTTCAAGAGGGAACTGGATAAACATATGGAGCAGCAGTCCATCAGTGGCTATATAGGGACTCTCGGTCTGGGGCAAATGATGCTCTGTATTCTTGGTGCTTGGGGGGGGCAAAAGAGGGAGGGCTTCTAGTGTCCTGGCCCCACTGATGGACCTCCTGATGGCCCCTGGTATTTTTGGCCACTGATCCAACACTGGCTTCTCTCTTATGTTCTCTTCATATGTTAACCCAGGAAATCTGACTCCAGCCTGACGGAGCCGCATCTGAAGCCCCAAGAAAAGCATTTGCCCGGGAGGGACACGCGAGTCCTCGTTGGTGCGCCGGTCGCCCAGCAGCAGCGTGTGCAAACGACCAGCTTGTGCCCACCGGTGGGGCGGGCAGAGCTGCAGCGGGAAGCGGCATCTGCCTCTCTCCGAAGCCGCTGCCGCCTGCGAACACCGATTAGGCCTGCCTCGCTGGTTCCCGGGTTCAACTGAGGCAGCGCCTTCTGCTCAGAGAGCGTCCGCCGGTCCTTGGGCAAAAGGCAGTGGTGGCGCAAGCCCGGGATCAGAGCCGGCCTGTGCCGGGTGTGCAGCTGCACCCTTCCTTTGGCCTGGGGGAAGCCTCCTCTGCAGACCGGCTGCCGGCTCTGTCTGCTGCCCACATCAGCCAGTGAGTGCCTGCGTGGCGCGTGGCAACGGGAGTGTCGGGTTAGGGACTCGGGAGACCCCGGTTCGTATCCCCGCGTGTGGGCTGGGTGGCCTTGGGCCGGTCACACCCCTCTGCCTCACCTACCTCGCAGGGCTGCTGTGAGGATAACAGAGAGAAGGACGGAAGCCACTCTGGGTCCCCATCGGGAAGAAAGGTGGGATGTAAATCAAATGAATTAAAGAATAAGGAAATAGACCAGGCATGTGGGGAGGGGGCTCTTGCTCATCGACCTCCCCGGTCATCAGAGGGATGCTCCTTTCGGGATCACAGTAGGGGGTGGAGATGAGGGGGTGGGGAGCCAGCCCTCCGGGGGGTCCCAGTCTCCTCCCTTGGCTGTCAGCTGAGTGGCTGGAGAGCAGGGTCCTCACCAGGGTTCCCTCTAAGCTGAGTCAGTGTGAGCCAGCTGACAGTTTTTTTAGCCTCCGGCTCACACAGCTCAGGAAGGATGGGGCTCCAGGGCAAACTAACTGATGCAGCAGCCCAATCGCCCGCTCACCACTTGAATGCCAGGAGCTCACAAAGTAGGGTTCTTGCTCACGAGACTCCACAGCCTAGAGGGAGCCTTGGTCCACACACTGGTCAGTTGCAGCCCCCCATTCTAGGAACTGGCAGACGTCTCCTCTTGGGGGTGGGGCAAAGTCGGAGGGGTTGTGGGGCCCGGGCTCAACGTGGCACGGCTGCAGGGGCGGGTGAAGGCTCACGGGGGTGTGTGTGTGTGTCCGAAGCACTGACCCAATCCTGGTGCCCCCCTCCTTTCCACACTGACCCCCAGTGCATTTTAGTCGTTGACCTGTCTGACCAGATAGACAAGCAATGGGAAATTGCTGCAAACGTGCATACAAATAAATGACAATGATATAAGCACTTAAAACTTGTGATGCTCTCATGTTGTTTTAATTCTTGTTTCCAGCATTGAAGCGCCAAACCAACACAATAGTGGCGTGGAGACGAGTGGATTACGAACCTCTCGAGTAACACCGTTCGTTTCGATACAATTCTTTGTCAAAATCTCAATCTTCCATGTAAGTTTACCTTTGATACTGTATGCTGTGAGCCACTGAGGAAGCATTTGGGATTTAGGATTTCCATTTTGTGAAGAGTAATATATGAAGAACATGGAAGATTGAGATTTTGACAAAGAATTGTATCAAAACAAACGGTGTTATTCGAGAGGTTCGTAATCCGTGCTTATATCATTGTCATTTATTTGTATGCACGTTTGCAGCAATTTTCCATTATTTGTTACTCCTTATTGCTGTACCCTTTGTGTTATTGTTTATTTGACCAGGTTGCAGCAATACAAACATTTATTCATAGGATCACACAATAGACTGTACAAACTCAGCTCTCCACCCTTTCCCCAACTTTGTGGTGCCCCCTTTGGCCCTGGTGCCCTAAGCACGTGCCTAGTCTACTTCATGGTTCATCTGCCCCTGCACAGCTGAGCTGAGCGGGGGGGGGGGGGGGGGGGGGCTGGAGCTGACCCACCTTGGCAGGGTTGCTGAGGGGCTCACAGTGCCCAAAAGCGCTTTGGAGCATCCCCGCAGCGTGTGCCGTATTTGTTTGCCGGCGCCGGAATTCAGACAGGTCTCCTGGAGCCTGAAACACCCCCACTGCGGTTTCAGCTCTTCCGAATGGAGCCCCCCCCCCAGGCCTCGCGCCTGAAGCGGATGATGACACTCCTGTCTAAATGCCTTTCCCCCTGCTCTTCCATATACGGATTGGCATTGCATGGCATTTTATTATGGTTCTGACTTAATCTAAATTATCTCTTGTTTTTATCTTGTTGTAAACCACCCTGAGCCCTGCTTGCAGGGAAGGGTGGTCTAGAGAGACAGACAGAGTCTTAGTCCTATGGATCGGGCATGAACACAAGAACATAAGAGAGGCCAATACTGGATCAGGCCGATGGCCAGTCCAACACTGTGTCACACAGGGGCCAAAAATACCAGGTGCCATCAGGAGGCCCAGCAGTGGGGCCAGGACACTAAAAGCCCTCCCACTGTTGGCCCCCCCCAAGCAGCAAGAAGACAGAGCATCCCTTGCCCCAGACACAAGAACATAAGAGGAGCCAATGTTGGATCAGGCCAATGGCCCCTCCAGTCCAACACTCTGTGTCACAGTGCCCAAAAAATACCAGGGGCCATCAGGAGGGGTCCAGCAGCGGGGCCAGGACACCAGAAGCCCCTCCCACTGTTGCCCCCCCCCAAGCAGCAAGAAGACAGAGCATCCCTTGCCCTATTTGTACCTTGTGGCTCATAGCCACCGATTTCTGTACCATCAGAAGTCCCACCCGGTGCCAGAGGCCATCCTAGGCACACACACCCCGTCTCGAACTGCGCCCCCCCTCCCGGCCTGTTGGCGGGGCAGCGATGGCGGCCGGCGGTCAGCAGAGAGCAGTCGCGAGCCGTCGGAGTCCCGCGCTCGGGC
>NW_015161962.1:966372-967014 GCF_001447785.1 Gekko japonicus
TGGCGAAGCGAGGCAGTGGCCCGAAAAGGAGGCGCGCTCCAAGCTCGGCTCGACGGGCGGGTCACTTGGTGCCGGGGTCACTCACTGCCGCTCAGCCCAGCCTATCTTACAGGGCTGTTGTGAGGACAGCAGCGCCCGGGGAAGGCGCTGGGCCCCAGCGGGGTATGCCAGTGTCGGACTCGGGGTCTTAAGGGGGCCGGCCGGGCCTCTGATCTCTCCTCGCGAGCGGAAGTCCTTGGCCAGTGGCAGACCCCGAGGGGGCGAGCCGGAGCCCAGCCGCGCTGCCCCCTCGAAGGCCCGCCAAACTTTAGTCCGCTCGGCCTCTGCTCCGGGGGCGAGAGCTGGCCAAGGCTCCGCCGCCTGGAACCCCTCCGTGTGCGTAAAGGGCTCCCGCGCCACTTGGAGAGCGTCCCTCCCTGCGCGCTGGCCCGGCCCGGCCCAGCCCGGCCCGCCTCCTCTCCCTCCTTCCCTCCCTCGCCGGCTCTGGCTGGCTCCTTCCCTCCCTCCGCCCCCTCACCTGGACCCCCTCCGTGTGCGTAAAGGGCTCCCGCGCCACTTGGAGAGCGTCCCTCCCTGCGCGCTGGCCCGGCCCGGCCCAGCCCGGCCCGCCTCCTCTCCCTCCTTCCCTCCCTCGCCGGCTCT
>NW_015161962.1:969846-981669 GCF_001447785.1 Gekko japonicus
GGGGGCCGCCGGCATGCTGAATGAGTTTCATCACTCTTCATTTTTCGCTAAATAATTTTCTGTATTTTATCCAAATGAAAGCCATTCTTCTTCCCCCCCCCACCCGCCTCCCCGTTTCCGTCGCCCACGCGGCGGTGGTGGTGTGCGGCGAGCGCGGGGGGGGGGGGGGGGCCGCCGGCATGCTGAATGAGTTTCATCCTTCTTCATTTTTCGCTAAATAATTTTCTGTATTTTATCCAAATGAAAGCCATTCTTCTTCCCCCCCCCACCCGCCTCCCCGTTTCAGTCGCCCTGCAGGGATCTTTCCACAACTGTGTGTGTCACAAATTGAAATATTCATTCATTTTCGGGGCCTCTCTCTCTCCATCTCTCTCTTTCTCTCTCTCTCTCTCTCTGTGGATTATTTTTCATCTTCTCTTTTCCAGGAGAAGGATGGGGGGAATTTAAAACAGAAAAGATGAAAGCTAATTGTCTGGGGAGGGGGAGAGGAAGGGAAGCCGTGGGGGGAGGGAGGGCTCTCTCCTGGACTGGATCGGGAGGGGAGGGGAGGCCGGGAAACTGGACCCAGGCTGTACGTGCCCCAGTGCCACCCCCATGGCCCCAGTGGGTCTCTTTGGCATGGCTGACCAGACGCCCCCTGGAAAGCCCACAAACAGGGCATGGAGACACTGGCCTCCCCACCCCACCACACTACCTCTGACCAGTGTTCCCTCTAAGCTGAGTGAGTGTGAGCTAGCTCACAGTTTTTTAGCCTCTGGCTCACCCATTTTTGGCTTGGCTCAGGAAGGACAGCTCCAGGGCAAACCAATTTATGCAGCAGCCAAATCGCTCGCTCACAACTTCAATGCCAGGAGCTCACAAAGCAGAATTTTTGCCCACAAGACTCCACAGCTTAGAGGGAGCCTTGCCTCTGAACACGGATAGGTGGGTCATTGGTGAGCCCTGCTCCGTGGAATATCTCAAGCCCCCTTTTAAGCCCCATCCAAGCCAGTGGCAGGGAGTTCCACAAACAGCTGTTGTGTGGAGAAACACTTTTGAAAGTTTGCCTTGAATTGGCGCCCCTGAATTCTGTGGCTTGGGGAGAGGGGGGGGAGAGGTCTCCACATTCCACCACCCCGTCCTCTGGTTTTGGTGAGAACCCAGCCGCGCTCCCCTGCCCTCAGCCGCTGGGCACCCAGTCCAAAGCTTTCCTGACCCCCTGGCAACACTCTCTCCACTGCCATTCTAGGCGGGGGGGGCACGGGCTGGGCTGGGCTCTGGGACCCCCAATGGCTTCTGCTGGTGCAATGCAGTGGTCCCGGGGAGTCAGGCTTGGGAAGGGCACCTGGCTGGGCCAGTGGGCACGAGGGCAGGCCTTGCAAAACAGCCAGGCCCCAAAGGGCTCTGGGGAGCCTGTAGTGTGCACTTTTGGGTAGCAGAGGCCCGTGTGGGCAGGCGAATTAGCCCACGGCAATTTCTGTTGGTCTAACAGCACTGCGGTGACTCAAGTGGTTAAGACGCTGAACTGCAGGCTGTGGAAGGTCAGTAGTTCAGCAGTTCGAGACCCGGGTGCTGCATGATGGAGTGAGCTCCCATCTCTAGTTCCAGCTCCTGCCATCCTAGCAGTTCGAAAGCAAGAAATTGCAAGTGGATAAATAGGGACCACTTCGGTGGGAAGGTAACAGCGTTCCGTGCACCTTGGTGTTTAGTCATGCCGGCCACATGACCACGGAAATGTCTTCGGACAGCGCTGGCTCTTCGGCTTGGGAACGGAGATGAGCACCGCAACCCTAGAGTCGGACTCGACTGGCTTTCGAGCAAGGGAACCTTTACCTTTTTAACAGCACTGAACAGCCTCCTTGGATCAGTCCCATCTTCTTGGCATGGGGACCAGCCAGATCACTTCTGAGCAGGCCCATTGCTGGGCATGAGGGCAGCGGACGCCCCCCCCCCCCCCCGTCCCAAAAGTGGTGCTTGCCAGTTCCGTTGACCGAGTCTCCGAAATGGGACCCTCCATGTTCCATCTTGGAGCCTCTGAAGCAGATCTGTGCTCCTGCAGAGGGCAGGGGGTTGGACTAGATGACCTGCAAGGTCCCTTCCAACTCTTAACATTCTGTGATTCTATGATCTCGTGGCCCTGAGTTGCAGAAGTTGGGACAGACTTCCTTTTGTCTCTGCCGCTCTGGTTGTTAAGGAAGGGTTTGCCCCCTTGATTTGTAGGTGCCGGGTGGTGATGGTTCAGTGGGTCGGGCTATGGGGAGGGGCTGTGGCTCAGTGGCAGAGCATCTGCTTAGCACACAGGAAGTCCCAGGTTCACTTCCTGGCGTCTCCACTTTGAAGAGGACCACCAGGCAGTTGGGGATGTGAAAGACCTTTCTCTGCTTGTGACCCGGACAAGACTGACCTGGATGGGTGGAGGAGAGTCTTGCTCAGGAGAAGGCGGCTTCATGTGTTCATTTTGGGGCCTGTCTGGAGTCTTGTTTGTGATGATGGCCCTCCCTCATTCTGGGGCTGGACCGTGGAACCAGATTCGGGGTCCAAAGTTTGCTCCCTGGCCTGAATGATCCCTGAACATAAGGACGTAAGAGAAGCCGTGCTGGATCAGGCCAGTGGCCCCATCCAGTCCAACACTCTGTGTCATATGGTGCACAAAACTCAGGAGCCACCAGGAGGTCCACCAGCGGGGCCTGGGACTTCGTCATGCACTGTACAGTGTTACTGTGTGGAACTCACTGCTACAAGGTGTGGTGCTGGATAAGCTTTACACATTCATCACAGAGGAGTGGTCTGTCAATGGCTGTTAGCCTTGATCACTGAATGGAACGTCCACAGTCAGAGGAAGCCTACCTGTGAATACCGAGGGCTTCAGCGTTTGTCCCCTGCTTGTGGGAAGGATCAAGACAGCCAATGTCGGGTGTGGACTGAGGGCACCTGGTTTTTGGCCACTGTGTGACACGGAGTGTTGGACTGGACGGACCATTGGCCTGGTCCTACGTGGCTTCTCTTATGTTCTTATGTCTGGGGCAGTGATGCTCTGTATCCTTTGTGCTTGGGGGGCAACAGTGGGAGGGCTTCTGGAGTTCTGGCCCCGCTGGTGGACCTCCTGATGGACCCTGGGTTTTGGCTACTGTGTGACACAAGAGTGTTGGACTGGAGGGGCCACAGGCCTGATCCAGCATGGCTTCTCTTACGTCCTTATGACTGGGGCAGTGATGCTCTGTATTCTTGGTGCTTGGGGGGGCAAGAGTGGGAGGGCTTCTGGAGTTCTGGCCCCGCTGGTGGACCTCCTGATGGACCCTGGGTTTTGGCTACTGTGTGACACAAGAGTGTTGGACTGGAGGGGCCACAGGCCTGATCCAGCATGGCTTCTCTTACGTCCTTATGACTGGGGCAGTGATGCTCTGTATTCTTGGTGCTTGGGGGGGCAAGAGTGGGAGGGCTTCTGGAGTTCTGGCCCCGCTGGTGGACCTCCTGATGGACCCTGGGTTTTGGCTACTGTGTGACACAAGAGTGTTGGACTGGAGGGGCCACAGGCCTGATCCAGCATGGCTTCTCTTACGTCCTTATGACTGGGGCAGTGATGCTCTGTATTCTTGGTGCTTGGGGGGGCAAGAGTGGGAGGGCTTCTGGAGTTCTGGCCCCGCTGGTGGACCTCCTGATGGACCCTGGGTTTTGGCTACTGTGTGACACAAGAGTGTTGGACTGGAGGGGCCACAGGCCTGATCCAGCATGGCTTCTCTTACGTCCTTATGACTGGGGCAGTGATGCTCTGTATTCTTGGTGCTTGGGGGGGCAAGAGTGGGAGGGCTTCTGGAGTTCTGGCCCCGCTGGTGGACCTCCTGATGGACCCTGGGTTTTGGCTACTGTGTGACACAAGAGTGTTGGACTGGAGGGGCCACAGGCCTGATCCAGCATGGCTTCTCTTACGTCCTTATGACTGGGGCAGTGATGCTCTGTATTCTTGGTGCTTGGGGGGGCAAGAGTGGGAGGGCTTCTGGAGTTCTGGCCCCGCTGGTGGACCTCCTGATGGACTCCTGAGCCAGTAGGTGCTCCCTTGCCTGCCGGAGTTTCGCCTCCCTCTGCCTTCTGGATCTGTCCATCGACCGTGTCTCCGTCTCTCTCACTCCTTCCCGATCTAGCCAGAACAGCTCTCTTGGAAATGCTTTTGTGCCGGCCTCCGGGTGCCACTGGCTCCTTGGCAGGCCTGTGTGGAGGCAGCCAGGTGGTGGGCTTCTGCCCCTGCAAGACCCCGCTTTCTGTGGACATGGTATGCCTGGTGGGGGGGCACTTGGCTACCCCCAGTAGTCCCGGGTCTCTTCGTGCAGTGTGCCCAGGGTCCCGTTGCGCTGTCTGGTGTAGTGGTTAAGTGCGTTGACTCTAATCTGGGAGAACCGGGTTTGATCCGCCACTTCTCCACTTGCAGCTACTGGATGACCTTGGGCAAGCCACAGTTCTTTCAGAGCTGTTCTTGAAAGAGACGTTTCTCTGTCAGAGTGCTCTCAGCCCCGCCTACCTCACAGAGTGTCTGTTGTGGGGAGGGGAAGGAGTTTGTAAGCCTTGACACAGAGAGTCCTCCATCTTTCTGTGTTATACCTCCGAGGATGCCAGTCACAGCTACTAGCGAAACGTCAGGTCCTACAATGCCAAGACCACGGCCACACATCCCGGAAAATCTACAGCAACTAATGAACTCCAGCCGTGAAACCTTCGACAACATATAGTTTGTAAGCCGCTCTGAGACTCCACGTGAGGGGCGGGGTATAAATCCACTCTCCTCTTCCTCTGCCATACCTGTTTGAAGAGCCAAAGGGACGTGGGGGGGGGGGCTTTCTGAGCCGACTCCCCAGCAGGTAATAGGGAGGGGGTGGCCTCTCTTGGGATGAGGGATGCACCCTGTCGGGGAGGTGTTACGAGTCACCCTGGAGACCCAGCTTTTGCACCTCTTACTTCTTCCTGGAGCACCGCTGGTATGTGTGTGTGTGTTTTTCTTTTTTGGGGTGTGTGTGTGTCTGGCTACGCCACTTGCCACCTGCTCTGGCTGGTCCAGGGCCCTGCCGTCGCCTCCCCCCGCCCCGCGCGGGCTTCCCTGCCTGGCCTTCCAGTCGACGACGCCTGGGAAGAGCAGAAGGCAGGCGTCTTGAACACGGGCCAGGGTCTCCAAGCATTCCAGGGCCGCAGCTCTTAGTGAAAAGAAGGCACGGAGAGGGTCAGCGGGGACCCTCTTTTGTTGGAGGAGAAAGGCAGAGTGGAAAACACTTCCACAAAAGACCCGTCGGGGAGGGGATTCGGCCCGGGGGTCAGCAGGTGCCGCATCGGACCGTGGAGGCAAGACTGGGCATGCTTTCAGGGAGGGGGTTTGATGTCTGGGCTTCAGAAGAACTCTGTGCCAGGGGTCATGGAAACGAAAGAACTTCTCGCTGGAAAGGCAGAGTAAGGAAATCTAGTCATCAAAATTCTAGTTGTCGAAGAGAAAATCGGAAGCCTCCCTTCGCTGTATGTATTTTCTCCTTCGTTTCGGTTGACTTTTGTTCCTTGTTTGTCTTTTGTTCAGTAAAATTTTATCTTTTTTTTTTTAAACACCCCTCTGTGCCAGAGGAACTCAGATTGCTCTACACCTCCCCCCCCCCAACAAACAAGACTCTGCAGCCTGCATAGATGGTGGCCAACGAGGCAACCGCAGCCCATATCTCGCAGTCTCTGCGTCATTTACGTTGCCTCTGCTCATTGTAGAGAGGGATAAAGACCCCATCGGTGCTCCCACGAGGGCCAAAACGTCACCCCTTCACAGGCACCCACCCCATCAGAAGAGCCCTGCTGGATCAGGCCAGTGAGGGTCCCTAACCCTCCCTCTAAGCTGTGGAGTCTTGTGAGCAAAGATTCTACTTTGTGAGCTCCTGGCATTAAAGTTGTGAGGGAGCCATTTGGCTACTGCCTGAATTAGCTTGCTCTGGAGCCCCATCCTTCCTGAGCGAAGACAAAAATGTGCGAGCCGGAGGCTAAAAAGCTGTGGGCTAGCTCACACTAACGCAGCTTAGGGGGAACATTGGTCCCTCTAATCCAGCCTCCTGTCTCACACAGGGACCGCCCAGTTCCTCTGAAAGGCCAACAACAGGACAGAGAGGCTGAGACCTTCCCCTGATGTTGCTTCCTGGCTCTGGGATTCAGAGGTGGACTGCTCCTGAACATGGAGGCTTCCTTTACTCACCATGGCTAGTAGCCATTGATAGACTTGTCCTCCATGAATCTAGCCAGTGCAGAATGCAGCAGCCAGGCTGTTGGTGGGCCTTTCTATTCGAGAGCACACCCGGCCTGTGCTGAGGGAGCATACCAGATTCGCTTCAAGGTGCTGGTTTTGACCTTTAAAGCCCTATATGGCTGGGGGCCTGCCTACCTGAGGGCCCGCCTTTCCCCATACATTCCCCAGAGAGCACTGAGGTTGGGGACTTTAAATCGCCTGACTGTCCCTGGCCCCAAGGATGCCAGACTGACTATTACCAGATCTAGGGTCTTCTCAGTGGCGGCTCCATACTGGTGGAACGAGTTCCCGGAGGACATCAGGGCCCTGCGGGACCTCTTACAGTTCCGCAGGGCCTGCAAAACGGAGCTCTTCCGCCAGGCTTTTGATTGGGAGCCGCCACTGAACGACCTACTGAACATCTATTACTGGCACTTTCTTTGGGATAGCCAGATGGGGCCAACTACAACGATCGCCATCTGCACTTTATTGTTTGTATATAATCTGCACTTTATATTTTATTGTTGCAATTTATCTGTTTTTATCGTAAATTATTGTACGCCGCCTTGAGCCTCCTTGTCAGGCAAGGCGGGATACAAAGCGAAATAAATAAATAAATAAATAAAATATCTAACCCCCTTTTAGAGCTGGTCATTCCTGTGGTCATCACTGCATTCTCTGGCAGCGAGTTCCACATTTCCATCACTCTCTGTGTAAAGCAGTACTTCCTTTTGTCCCTCCTGAACCTACTGCCCATTAGCTTCACTGGATGCCCTCGAGTTCTAGTATTTTGGGAGAGGGAGGAAAAAAGTCCTCTTTGCCCCCCTCTCTCCTGTCCCCCACCCCTTTGTTGTCTCTTTTCTAAACTGAAAAGTCTCCAACCCGTCGGCCTTTCCTCCTTGGGGAGGTGCTCCAAACCCCCTCATCATCTTCATCGCCCTCCTTTGTACTTTTTCCCATCTCTGAAATGTCCTTTTGGAGCTATGGGGATCGGAACTGTACAGAGTACTCCAAAGTGTGGCCGCACCGTCTCTCGGCATCTTCCCAGGGCCCTGGGGCTGGGCCCTCGCCTTGCCCCGCAAGTGGAGTCAGCGATTCCTGGGCTTGCTTGTGTCCTCAAGGGACGGCTCCCTCCTGCAGGCCTTCAGGCAAGGGGTGCAAAATGGGGGCTGGGGGGGCCCTCGGACTGATCAGCCAGCTCAGGCCATTGTGAGGCTGACTGCCTTCCTCTGCAAGACTTGCAAGTTTGTGTGCGTGCACGGGCACGCGCTGTAAACCAAACACAGGATCGGCAGCTGTAACACTCCCTGGTGCCGGGCTTCCAGCTTCTGGCCAAAATGCTGGAGGTTCATATCCGCTTCGGATGTTGCAAAGCCCCCCTGGCAAAATAGATCTGTCAGCGGCTTCTAGCCCTGATGGTGACTAAAGGGAACCTCCACGTGCAGAGGCAGTCAGCCTTTGAATCCCAGAGCCAGGAGGCAACATCAGGGAAGGCTTCAACCTTTCTGCCCTGTAGCTGGACCTGCAGGGGACCTAATTGACCACTGAATTGAGACAGGAGGCTGAACTGGATGGACCCTCAGTGGTCTGACCCAGCAGGGCTCTTCTGGTGTTCTTCTCAGGGGAAGGCTTCGGCCTCTCTGCTCTGTTGTTGGCCCTCCAGAGGAACTGGCTGGCCCCTGTGTGGGACGGGAGGCTGGACTAGAGGGACCCTCCCTGGTCTGACCCAGCAGGGCTCTTCTGGTGTCCTTCTCAGGGGAAGGGTTCGGCCTCTCTGCCCTGTTCTTGGCCCTTGAGAGGAACTGGCTGGCCCCTGTGTGAGACAGGAGGCTGGACTGGATGGACCCTCAGTGGTCTGACCCAGCAGGGCTCTTCTGAGGTTCTTCTCAGGAGAAGGCCTCGGCCTCTCTGCCCTGTTGCTGGCCCTCCAGAGGGACTGGCTGGCCCCTGTGTGAGACAGGAGGCTGGACTGGATGGACCCTCAGTGGTCTGACCCAGCAGGGCTCTTCTGAGGTTCTTCTCAGGAGAAGGCCTCGGCCTCTCTGCCCTGTTGCTGGCCCTCCAGAGGGACTGGCTGGCCCCTGTGTGAGACAGGAGGCTGGACTGGATGGACCCTCAGTGGTCTGACCCAGCAGGGCTCTTCTGAGGTTCTTCTCAGGAGAAGGCCTCGGCCTCTCTGCCCTGTTGCTGGCCCTCCAGAGGGACTGGCTGGCCCCTGTGTGAGACAGGAGGCTGGACTGGATGGACCCTCAGTGGTCTGACCCAGCAGGGCTCTTCTGAGGTTCTTCTCAGGAGAAGGCCTCGGCCTCTCTGCCCTGTTGCTGGCCCTCCAGAGGGACTGGCTGGCCCCTGTGTGAGACAGGAGGCTGGACTGGATGGACCCTCAGTGGTCTGACCCAGCAGGGCTCTTCTGGTGTTCTTCTCAGGGGAAGGCCTCGGCCTCCCTGCCCTGTTGCTGGACCTCCATGGGACGTAACTGGCCCCTGTGTGAGACAGAAGGCTGGACTGGATGGACCCTCAGTGGTCTGACCCAACAGGGCTCTCCTGATGTCCTTATGAAGGCCTCGGCCCCTTGGCCCTGTTGCTGGCCCTCCAGAGGAAACAGTTTGACCACTGGGTGAGGCAGGGGGCTGGACTGGATGGTCCTTCGCTGTTCTGATCCAGCAGGGCCCCTCCCAGGTTGCTCTCCTCCGAGCTCCACCTGGGATCCAGGCAGACTGGTGAGTAAGCGCTGAGGGGGTGGCACAGAGGCAAAGGGACGGGTCGGGCGGCTGCTTCCGCAGGCAGGCGGGATTTCACAAAGCCCAGACCTGCCCTCTTGACTGAGTCAGGCATCGGCAGGCTCATCCAGAGATGTGTTCCCTCAGGGCACTGCTTTGCGAAGGGGGGGGGGGCTGTGACATCCCTTGTGCCCTCTGGGGACAGAGCTGGCACCCCGGCACCGAGTGCAAAGAAGAAGAGGGAGCTGGTCAGCCCACTCTGATTTCTGACCCTGCAGTGTCTGAGGCCTGGGTCCAAAAACTGGGGGTCTCAGGCAAGGCTCCCTCTAAGCTGCGGAGTCTTGTGAGCAAAAATTCTACTTTGTGAGCTCCTGGGCATTGAAGTTGTGAGCGAGCCATTGGGCTGCTGCGTAAATCGGTTTGCTCTGGAGCCCTCCCTCCCTGAGCTAAGGCGGAAAAGGTGTGAGCCAGAGGCTAAAGAACCGTGAGCTGGCTCACACTGACTCAGCTTAGAGGGAACACTGGTCTCGCGGCAGAAGAACGCCAAGATTACTTTTCACGCAGTACTGCCAAAGCAGCCCCTGGGTTCACGTTGAGTCTGCAAAACTGGCCTTGTGAACGGGAAGCAGTTGGATCGAACGGGGGACTGACCAGGAGAGCCGGTTTGCAGGCGGATATTTGTCATGTAGGCGAGCACCTTCGTCTTTTTGCTCTCCAGCAGTCCTGCGAGGTAGGCCACTGTGGGCACTGCTGTACGGGTGGGGAGCAGAGGCTGAGGGAGGCGGACTGACCCCCACCCCAGTGTGAAGGGCTGGCAGCTGCGAGGAGAGCAGACTCCCGCTTCTTGAAGTCCAAGGCGGACAACCGCTCCCTCGCTGCTGGGCGCCACTGACCTCCTCCAGAGCAGCAGAAGCGTTGCTGGCCCCAATTCGTCTCGCTGTGCCCCTCCTTCATGCCAGGCCGAATGAAAGAATAGCAGAGTCCGGAGGTGAACCCCCAGACAAGAGGGGCTGGGAAAGAGGCCGTGGGGGGCACTGAGGGTGGTTGCTCGAGTGTGTGTGTGACTGAGTGGGAGGTGCCCTGGGTGTCTTTTCTGGGCCCCACAGGTGGGAGGGTGGGAAGGAGGGAGAGCCAGACCCCTGGGTCTGCGCCTGCCTGCCAGTCGCTTTGCAAACCAGCCCCTGGGGCAGGCCGTATACTGAAATGATGGTATTTAGCAGAGATAATATAGCCCAGCAGAGCCAGAGTAAGATAATTCAGACTGAGAGTCCATGTGTGATTAAAATATAAAGTTTTTACTAAATTCTAGCATGGGGAAGGGTAACTGGGATGAAAATAACAACAGACCAGAATCGACTACATCCTTACTCTACAAAGACAAAACTAGAAGAGAGAGATTATGGCTACTCTTCTTCTTCAGAACACCAAACAAAGATGGGAAGAGAAGCCATAAAATGCTAATACACCTTGACACTTTAGTCCCAATCAAATCCCTTAGATCAGGGAGAAAATTCCCGGGCTTTCTACAGCTAAATTACATTGGTTACATGAGAAACATGTGACTTCCTGTGAGTAACATAAACAAACATTTCACCCCAGATGTACTGAGTGTTTTCAACTTGTAATACCCAACACCCTCCCACTCCTGGATTCCAAAGGGGAGAGGAGTCGTTCGTGAGCAATACCCCAGTCCGTCTTACGCACCAGCGTTGACCTCCGCCCTTTCTAGAAAGAGAGAAGAGGGTGTCCTGGATATCGTCCGGGGGGCCTTCAACCAGGAAGTCTTGTGTGGCATTTTGGTCCCCCCCCTCCCAGGTGTTGTTTCTCCGGGAGGGTGCCAAATGGGTCCAAACACAGCCCACGGGATCCTCTCCCCCCCCCCCACAAGCCAGTCGAACCTGAAAGAGAGCTCTCTGTTTCGTTGCTGACATGGATGGGGAGGGCTTCTTATTTTTTTGTGTGTGGGAGGGTATCCGTGATCCTCTCCCCCGACATAAAGGCGCACGGCTGCCTCCCCACCAGCGGGCCTTGGCGTCCCTCTGCCCCCCATTGTGTGGGGCTTGCAGGCAACGCTTCCTCTAAGCTGTGGAGTCTTGTGAGCAAAAAATCTACTTTGTGAGTAACTGGCATTGTTGTGAGCCAGTGATTGGGCTGCTGCAGAAAATTAGTTTGCTCTGGGGGCATGTTAAGTCGCTTGCTTCAGCAAGAACACAACTTTATCCTTCCACTCGAACACAACTCCAACACGGATCAACATCTGATAGCCAGAACAGCCTTTACATTGCAGCTGTCCTGCTTTTAAACATTCCCGGCTAATGTAGCCACACCCACTGTACAAATACCAACCAATAAGGTTGTTCACATAAGGACCAATCACATTAGTTCCCGCTCAGGGAGCTTGCTTGAAGTGATTGGCTTGTTACTTCCTGGGCTAGTGATATGATTGGATATATTTGGATCCTAGCCCAGGTCGAAGCTTGACATCACACTTCAATTAGATGTTTCACAACATGTCATGCATTCAAGGCAGCTTTGAATACACCACAGGGCATCCTTCCTGAGCCCAGACAGAAATGTGTGAGCCGGAGGCTAAAAACCGGTGAGCTGGCTCACACTCTCTCAGCTTAAAGGGAGCACTGCTTGCAGACAGCGTGGCACAAGAATCCGTCGCTTTCCCTCCCCCATTCAAATGCATCGAGGGCCAGACGCATGAGCCCCATGCGTGTGGCGTCTCGGCATCCTCTGTGCCAGTGCCAGGCCCTCAGCTGGAGGGCGGCCAGCAGCTGCCCTGGCAACCTAGGATATCCTGCCTGGGCTGCTGGTCCTGGCCCAGTGCCACCGCCCCCCCCCCCCCCACCCCTCCTCCGCACCTCTCCGGGGGCCCCGCGG
>NW_015161962.1:981752-1000460 GCF_001447785.1 Gekko japonicus
CGGAAGACCTGGTGGCTCTGCCCGTGGCGGGCTCCCTGCTGGAGTGGGAGAGGTTGGGGGCTGCCAGAGCGAGGCCTCCCAGCCTGCCTAGAGGTTTAACTTGGGGGGGGGGGCTCGCAGCCAGCGTGCCCCTGGGGAAATCCACTGCTCCCACTCAGGGAAGACAGTTTCATTTGGACACCCTCCCTCTATGTGGGCCCTGAGTGGAGCAGCGCGCATCCCCACCCCTCCCCACCCCACCCCACCCCTGGTAGTTGGACTGGGGCAGTGATGGGGAACCTTTTAGAGGCCGCGTGCCCAAACTGTGACCCAAAACCCACTTGTTTATTGCAAAGTGCCAACACGGCCAAGTTAACCTGAATACTGAGGTTTTACTGTAGAAAAAACAACTCATACATTAACTTAAGATGATCCAAACAAAGTAAGGAAAGCAATCCCAAATGCTTTCCTTTACTTAAAATTATTTGGCAGAGAATTCGACACTTTAATGATGGTCTGGGCCTGGCTGGGGCGATGGCATGCGTGCCCACAGAGAGGGCTCTGAGGGTCACCTTTGGCACCCGTGCCATAAGTTCGCCACCCCTGGACTGGGGTGTGTGTGATCAGTGGTACGGGACATGGTAAGGGTCCAATGTTCCCTCTACGTTGTGGAGTTTTGTGAGCAAAAATTCCACTTCGTGAGGTCCTGGCATTAAAGTTGTGAGCGAGCCATTTGGCTACTGCATACATTAAGTTTGCTCTGGAGCTCCATCCTTCCTGAGCGACGACCAGAATGGGTGAGCCGGAGGCTAAAAAACTGTGAGCCAGCTCACACCAACTCAGCTTAGAGGGAACACTGGTAAGGGACCGGTGATATGGCCCTGGAGGCACCCAGAGAGGGTCTCGTGAGTGGCAGAGGGGGTCCTCGGCTGGGAGGAGGGCCGGTTAGAGCTGGGGGGGGGGTTGAGAAAGGAGGGGCCCAAGGCCTTCGCTGGAACTCTTCCAGGGCTTGTAGGCCAAGCCAGTGGGTTAGAGTTTACCATTGTAATTGTTTGCTTCTTATACTCTTGTGTTGTATAGTTTTACTGGTTTTTTATAGTTTTATTGCCTCTTTTTCTACTACTGTGAACGGCTCTGAGCCCCACTTTGCAGGGGAGGGGCAGGATATGAATCCAAGCAATAAAAACAAATTGGGAGTGCTGGGCTGGCATCCGGGAGGCCCGAGTTCCGATCCTCGCTCTGCTGATCCTACCTCAGAGGGTTCTTGTGAGGAATCATATAATCATAGAGTTGGAAGGGATCTTGCAGGTCATCTAGTCCAACCCCCTGCACTCTGCAGGAGCATAGCTGAAAGATAGCCCTACATACCTACAACCAGTGTTCCCTCTAAGCTGAACCGGTGTGAGCTAGCTCACAGTTTTTTAGGCTCCAGCTCACACATTTTTGTCTCAGCTCAGGAAGGAGGGCTCCAGAACAAACTAATGTATGCAGCAGCCCAATCGCTGACTCACAACTTTCATGCCAGTAGCTCACAAAGTAGAATTTTTGCTCACAAGACTCCACAGCTTAGAGTGAGCATTGCCTACAACAGACCCGAAAGAGGGTCCTCCAGCCTCCTCTGCTAGAAAACGTCCAGCGAAGGAGCATCTACCACCACCTCCCGAGGCAGTCTGTTCCACTGCTCAACCACTCTGACAGTCAGGAAGTCTCTCCTGATATTTAGCCGGTAGCGACTCCCTTGTCATTTACACCCATTTGATCTAGTCTTGCAATCCGGAGCAAGAGAGAAAGGATAGAGCAAGGAAGCCACCCTGCGCTTTTAGAACGGAGAACCCTCCTCTTACTCATTTGGAGGAAAGGTGGCCTGTCTGCGGGCTCTCGGTTCTCCTCCCTTGGGAGGGGCTGGGCAACAGAGTCTCTCTGCTGGCCTCCTGGAAGTGGGGGGAGGAGGAGGAGGCCAGCCACGCAGAAACGGCGACTCTTCCTCTTCGGGGGAGCTCACTTTCTGTGGTGGCGCCAACTTTCCAAACGTGTCTTTTCAACCTTGAGAACTAGAAACTTACTGCTGCTTTCATTCTTCTCCCGCCGGCGGCATGTGCTGCATGCAAATTGGCCTTTCGGAGGTGCACGCGCATACGTTGTCCCTTCCCGGCTTCCCGATCCCCGGCGCTGTTTCCTGCCTCTGGGACATGAGCGGTCCTGCCTCTCAGGAATGTCGTCTTTGGGTTGCTCTTGCCTGGGCTTGGCGGGCAGCTCTCCTCGAGCCCGGAGGCAAGCTGGCGCTTCCCTGCCGTTTCTCAGCTGCTCAAAGAAGAGATGGGATTTATACCCCACCCTTCACCTGGAGCCTCAGAGCGGCTTACAGTCACCTTCACTTCCTCTTCCCGCAACCCTGTGAGGCAGGTGGGGCTGAGTGTGTGTACAGTACTGTGTACAGTTCTGGTCACCACACCTCAGAAAGGATATTATAGCATTGGGAAAAGTGCAGAAAAGGGCAACTAGGGTGATAAAAGGGTTGGAACACTTTCCCTGTGAAGAAAGGTGAAAGCGCTTGGGGCTCTTTAGCTTGGAGAAACGACGGCTGAGGGGTGACATGATCGAGGTTGACAACATTATGCATGGGACAGAGCAGGTGGAGAAAGAAGTCCTTTTCTCCTTTTCTCACAAGACAAGAACTCGTGGGCACTCCGTGAAATTGCTGAGCAGTCAGGTTAGAATGGATAAAAGGAAGTCCTTCTTCACCCAAAGAATGATGAACACATGGAATTCACTGCCACAGGAGGTGGCAGTGGCTACAAGCAGGACAGCTTCAAGAGGGAATTAGATAAGCATATGGAGCAGAGGTCCATCAGTGGCTCTTAGCCACAAGGTATAGATAGGGACTCTCAGGCTGGGGCAAGGGATGCTCTGTCTTCTTGGTGCTTGGGGGGGGGCAACAGTGGGAGGGGCTTCTGGTGTCCTGGCCCCACTGCTGGACCTCCTGATGGCCCCTGGTATTTTTGGCCACTGTGTGACAGAGCGTTGGACTGGGTGGGCCACTGGCCTGGTCCCACATTGGCTTCTCTTATGTTCTTATGAGTCCTCTGAGAGAGTCGTGACTGGCCCAAGGTCACCTAGCCGGCTGCATGTAGAGGAGGAGTGGGGAATCATGCCCCGTTCTCCAGATTAGAGTCCACCGCTCTTAACTGGCTGATTATCCTGGGGTTCCTCTGCAGCCCCTGGAGAGGATTCTTGGGAGGAGGGGCGGCTCACACAGCAGCACGGCCTTCCAGCATGGAGGCCCCACAGCTGGGCCTGAGGCTGCTTTCCAGCCCCACGTGAGGCCCCCCCACCACCACCATTTGGCATCGCCCGCTTTTGCTGGCAGCAACTCCCCAGAGTCTCCGGCAGAGAAAGGACTTTCCCAGCAGGAAGCGCCTGCGGCAGATCCTGGGTTCTTCTGCATGCAGAGCAGAGAGTCTGCCCCTGGGTGGCCAGAATTCGGACGCGTGCGTGCGCTGATGCTGGAGTCAATGAGTCGTCAGCAGACACCGTTTTGGCTGGATGGTGCATTGGACGGGAAACGAACCCGGGCACAGCAGGAAGCGGCTTAGCCTTCCCATCTTTTGGGGCAGGGAAGGACACGCACCCCCTTCTTCAATTGTGTCCCCCCCCCCCCTAAAAATGGCCAGCAGGTGACTGCGCCTCCTGTGCGCTGAGCCTGGGTCCCTCGTGGCAGCTGGTGGGTGATGGAAGAACCCCTCAGAGCGGCCCGCCAGAGCGCTTTGCCCACAGATATTTTGGCTAGAACGCTCACGGCCGCCCGGATCGTTCCTCACCCTGCAGCATCTGGAGAAGTGAGACGCCATTGGTGGGCATGTTGTTGTTGTTTTGACCCCATGGATCATCTCCCGCCAGGCCCTCCTGTCTTCCGCCGTCCTCTGAAGTTGGCTCAACTTCATGTTCGTTGCATCTATGACACTGTCTAACCATCTCATCCTTTGCCGTCCCCATCTTCTTTGACCTTCAGTCTTTCCCAGCATCAGGGTCTTCTCCAGTGAGTGCCCTCGGAGTGCCAGTGAGTGGGCATGACTCTGTGCTTTTGGCGCAGTCCAGGCTGGGTGACTACAGTGTTCTCTCTGTGGGGCTGCCCTTGAATGCAGGCCAGAAAGTTCAGCTGCAGCCAAAGGCCACTGCCCAAGGAGTGATGTGTCCGGGTTTTATCTTTTAAAGGAATTATTTATTTATTTATTTATTTCCTTCGATTTCCTATCCCGCTCACCCCCCCCCCCCGGGGCTCTGTGCGGCTTACAATTCTAATTAATTAACACACTCCTAATCTTGGGCCACATACAGGTAGGGAGGTGAGAAGCCCTACCAGGCCCCCTTTTTCTTTCTGTAGCAGATTTTCTTTGCGGGGGGGGGGGACAGTCCTGCGTTGGCTCCCAGTTTGCTTCTGGGCTCTGTTTAAGGTGCCCTGAATTAGAGCCTGGGGGCCGAGTCCCTCGGGAACGCCTGCCCCCATACGAACCTGCCTCTTGCTGCAGTCTGCCAGCACTGCCCTGGTCCACCCTCCGCGACGAGGTGTGGAGCGGAGCCTGTTCTGTTTTGGCCCCAAAGCTGTGGACGGCCTACCCACAGAAGACTGCCGAGTTCGAGCAGCATGTGGCTCCTTGTGTTCCGGTCCAACTCTGCCCTGCTTTGGGGGAGCAAAAAGTGCCCCTCAGACGCCACTCCGCTTCCCCCCCCCCGCCCCCCCGGACACGCATGCACACGGTTTCCCTCTGGCAGTGGTTACCGGGGGATTATCGCTAACTCTTCATAAAGATCCCCCTAATTGCTTGGCTTACCTCTGGCGCCATCATCAAAGCAGGCGGCCTTCCCGCGCTCCCCTCCTCCTCTTTTTATTATCTCTTAATTAATCACTCTGGCTTTCACACTTAGCGGATAATTGGTGTCTCTGGGGTCCTGCCGCTCATTCGCATCACCTCTTGCGCCCGATCAGCCGGCGGGGCGAGGGGGGAGAGGAAGGGCGGAGGGGGCACCGGCAGGCAAGGGGGAGAGAGGCCCCACTCCGACCCTCGCCTCCCCCAAGGCAGGGGCCTCTCTCCCCCTGGGGCCAGTGGGGCGGCACTCGCTGGCGGAGTGGCCCTGCTTAAAGCTGCCTTGAGATGCCTCCCTCCCTCCCTCCGGGTGGCTGAATGTGTTCTGCTCGGCTGGGAGGACCTGTCTTCTGAGTGGAGAAGGGAGCGTGTGGAGCGGAAGAAGTCCTGTCCTCTTTGGCCTGGGGAGAGTCAGGATCTGGGATTCCCCTGGAGGGATGTTCCCCTCCCACGGACTGCCCTTGGGCCAAGGCAACTGCACTGGGGTGCCCCTGCGGCTGTGGAAACATTGGCTGTGAGCCACGCTCCCTCTAAGCTGTGGATTGTTGTTGTTGTTCAGTCGCACAGTCGAGTCCGACTCTTCGCGACCCCATGGACAATCTCCCGCCAGGCTCTCCTGTCTAGTAATTTCATGTTCGCTTCATCGCCACCACTGTCTAACCATCTCATCCTTTGCCGTCCCCGTCTTCTTTGACCTTCAATCTTTCCCAGCATCAGGGTCTTTTCCAGTGAGTGCTCCCTTCTCATTTGGTGGCCAAAGTATTTGAGCTTCAGTTTCATTATCTGGCCTTCCAGGGAACAGTCAGGGTTGATTTCTTTGAGGATTGACTGATTTGTTCTTCTTGCAGTCCAAGGGACTCTCAAGAGTCTCCTCCAGCACCATAGTTCAAAAGAATCTATTCTTCGGCGCTCGGCCTTCCTTATAGTCCAACTCTCACAGCCATACATGACTACTGGGAATACCATTGCTTTGACCATGCGGACTTTTGTTGGCAGGGTGATGTCTCTACTTTTTATCATGCTGTTTAGGTTCGCCATCGCTTTCCTCCCAAGGAGCAGGCGTCTTTTAATTTCATGGCTGCAGTCACAGTCTGCGGTGATCTGGGATCCCAGGAACGTGAAGTCTGTCACTACTTCCACGACTTCCCCTTCTATTTGCCAAGGAGTGATGGGGCCGGATGCCATGATCTTAGTTTTTTTGATGTTGAGCTTCAAGCCCACTTTTGCGCTCTCCTCTTTTACCCTGAGCAAGAGGCTCTTTAGGTCCTCTTCACTTTCTGCCATTAGAGTGGTATCGTCTGCATATCTGAGGTTGTTGATCTTTTCCCCAGCAATCTTAATTCCCGCTTGTGATTCATCCAGGCCAGCATTTCGCATGATGTACTCTGCATATATATTAAATAAGCAAGGCGACAATATACATCCTTGTCGTACTCCTTTTCCTATGCTGAACCAATCAGTTGTTCCATATCCGGTTCTAACTGTCGCTTCTTGGCCCTTATACAGGTTTCTCAAGAGACATGTGAGGTGGTCTGGTACTCCCATCTCTTTAAGGACCTGCCATAGTTTGTTGTGATCCACACAGTCAAAGGCTTTAGCATAGTCAATGAAGCAGAAGTAGATATTTTTCTGGTACTCTCTTGCTTTCTCCATAATCCAGCGAATGTTGGCAATTTGATCTCTAGTTCCTCTACCTCTTCGAAACCCAGCTTGTACTTCTGGTAGTTCTCTATCCACGTACTGTTGAAGCCTAGCTTGTAGGATCTTGAGCATGACCTTGCTAGCGTGTGATATGAGTGCAATTGTGCGATAGTTTGAACATTCCTTGGCATTGCCCTTCTTTGGGATTGGAATGTATACTGACCTTTTCCAATCCTGTGGCCACTGTTGCGTTTTCCAAATTTGCTGGCAAATGGAGTGCAGAACTTTAACAGCATCATCTTCTAAGACTTTGAATAGCTCAGCTGGAATACCATCACCTCCACTAGCTTTGTTGTTAGTAATGCTTTCTAAGGCCCATTTAACTTCACATTCCAGGATGTCTGGCTCGAGGTCAGTGATTATACCGTCGTGGTTGTCAAGGACATCGAGGTCTTTCTTGTATAGTTCTTCTGTGTATTCTTGCCATCTTTTCCTAATCTCTTCTGCTTCTGTTAGGTCCCTACCGTTTTTGTCCTTTATCATGGCCAGCTTTGCATGGAACGCTCCCTTGATTTCTCCAACTTTCTTGAAGAGATGAAATGCTACATTAGCACTTCTTTTTTCTTCTCCAGATTGACAGTCATTCTGTTACTTTAGGAACATAAAATATGACTGTGGACGTTTTTACTTGGCATGAAATTATCACAACTAGCATATTCAAAATATAGTGTATCCAAACAGTTATTGCAAACAGAATACCCACCCACATGCAAAAACAAAACTGAAGCCCTTTTCTTTTCTTGTGACAATAGCGCCTCCTAAGGGAAGAAAAGCATCTTGTTCTTGCATTGGAGAGTTCAGTTGGTAACCTGGGACTTGCTTGTCCGCAGTGCACAGAAATTCGATCGATCTGATACCATACATATTTTTTAGAAACGATTTGGAAAATATTTGAACACCGTGTCGTAAAATATTTTATCATGTTAAAATAAAATGTTCTATAATCAATTTCTTTTTTCAATTTTTCCAATTTTTCGGGGAAAAACCAAAAAGGCTTCAGGAAAAAAAACAAAAAAAAAAAGGAACGTTCCCCCCCCAAAAATTCTGTTTTTTTCCCGGGCCTTCACATCTCTAGCTGTGGAGTCTCGTGAGCAAAAATCCTACTTGGTGAGCTCCTGGTCTTAAAGTTGTGAGCGAGCAATTTGGCTGCTGCATCAATGAGTTTCCCTTCTGGAGCCCTCCTTCCGGAGGCTAAAAAACGGTGAGCCGGCTCACACTAACTCAGCTCCGAGGGAACACTGGCCACGGTCTCGGGTTGCCAACCTCCGAGTGGCATGTGGCGCTCTCCCACTGCTAGAATGGATCACCCGAGGACCAGGATCCGTTGTTCCCTTGGAGAAAGTGGCTGCTTTGGAGGGTGGACTCTGTGCAGGCCCCTCCCCTTGTCATTTACACCCATTTGATCTAGTATTGCAATCCGGAGCAAGAGAGAAAGGATAGAGCAAGGAAGCCATTCCTTCAAGGGCCTCCCGGCCGCTCCTGTCTCAGATGGGTTGGGCTCCTGCGGATTCTGACCATCATCTGCTCCTCGGGGCTGATCCTTCCCCGTGTTTGGACACGCTTCATCTCCTTGGTCCCATGGGGCGCTCGCTCTCTCTCTCTCTCTCTCTCTCTCTCTCTCTCTCTCTCTCTCTCTCTCTCTCCCCCTCCCTCCCCTCCTCGAAAGGACCATTTAATGGGAAGGGCTATAAGCCCCAAGGAGTAGCTTGTGCCGGGGCTCAGAACCTGGAGCGTCTTCTTAGGGCCAGAATTTGGGGTTATGGCTAGCATTCGAACCCTGGGAAAGAGCAAAGATAAAGAGTGTTCCTGAGCTGGTACAGAATGCCTTCCCTTATCAACCCCCCCCCGCTCGGCAACGAGGAGGAAGGTCAGAGATCTATAAGTAGCCCTTAACCAGGTCGTCAAAGGATGGCCAAAGGTGGTTTTTAACATTCCTCCCCTCCCCGTGTATGTAGTACAGTTCCAGCTCAGAGGGTGTGACTTCTTTCAGCTAGGAAATTTAGCTTGGCTGTAAAGAGTCGGCCCCAAAAATCAATGGGAAGTTCGCCCATTCCTGAAGAAGGCAGGGTGGGCACTGCAGAGTGGGTGCTCTCAGCTTAGTGAGAAGTGGTGCTCTCCGGACCACATGCAGTAAGCTTCCCTGGGCATTTAACGGTGCCGTTGAATTGGGCTGGGCTGGGCTGTGGAGGTGGGTCACTCACAAGTAGCCGCAGGGAGGACATGTCTGATTCCTCCGTAGGCTGGTAAGGGGGAACTGAGGGTCTCTCCAGCCAGAAGCACTCTGTGTGCCCCTCAGACTAGTGCCCAGAGATCTTTGGAAGGGTGCCAGCAGGAATCCTTTTGCGGTGCTGCCGTGCCCTTCCCCATGTGGTTAAGATGTGGCACTTGATGTGCAAGATGAGCTGGCGGTGTTTGGAGGAGGAGGAGAGGGAGCCATGCCTTCCCCTGGGCTCATGCCTGGAGCTGTGTGCTTGGCTTGTGCTGATGTATCCCACCTGCCCGAGGCCCCAGGGGAGGAAAGTCCCCCATCCCCCCACCTGCTGCTGCTGCTGTTTTGGTGCCACAGGCCCGTGTGGGTGATGCCCGCCAGTGAGAGATCCAGCATATATCAAATGTGCAGACGCTGTGGCCACTCTAGGTTCAGGTCATGACCCCATCACAAAGTCAGTGGGCCACCAGCATCGGGTGCAAAGGAGTAGTGGTTAAGTGCGCGGACTCTAATCTGGGAGAACTGGGTTTGATTCCCCCATTCTTCCACCTGCAGATGCTGGGTGACCTTGGGGCAGTCACAAGTTCTCTCAAAGCAGTCCTCGAAAGAGCTCTCTCAGCCCCACCTACCACCCAGGGTGCCTGTTGTGGGGAGGGGAAGGGAAATGAGTTTGTCAGCCGCTCTGAGAGTCTGAGTGAAGGCCTGGGTATAAATCCAATCTCCTCCTCTTCTTCGCCTTCTTCGCCTTCCCTTGCTTAAAAGCCCCCCCCAGTACTGCGCCCCCCCCCCGTGCTAAATATGGGCCTGAATTTGACTGTTCCGGACTCTGTCCCTTTCTGCTCTCTTCCCTGCCCCCTTCTTGCATCTCAGTTGCAAAGGCGTACTTTTTAGGAGAGGCCCAAGAGCAGGGCCCCCTTTCCCCCACGGTTCTCGCCACCACCACCCCGCCCTCAGTCTGGTCCTGAGAGCGGCTGAGGCCCACAGAACGAGTGTCCGGGACCCTCCGGGTCTGCCCACCCAAGCAAGCCGGCAGGAGTCCGCTCCCGGGTTTGGTGAAGGGGAACATGACTGCTCAACTTTTATTGCAAAACCGGAGAACACTTGTGTGCCTGGAGGTGTTTCCATAGAAACAGCAAAGAAAGGAAGATGGGGCGTGTGTGTGTGTGTGTGTGTGTGTGTGTGTGTGTGTGTGTGCGCGCGCTAGCGTGCGAGGGACATGGTGGGAGCGACAGACAGCCCAATCGGAGTCGATGTTTGGAGGCTCAGACAAAAACCCCATTCAGAGATAATTAAGGGGCAGACAGCCGTTTCTCCCGTCTGGGCAGGGGTCTCCTGGGAGCTGCTCCCGGAGTTCTTTGACTGACCAGGTCCCCCAGTCGTGTCTCCGGGACAGCCAGCAGACCCCCGTCCCCGTCTGGGTTGGGGGGGGCCCTGTGTGGCCCTCGGGAGGAGGGGGCCGGTGTGGCGTTGGGGGGGGGGTGTTCGTGCCCACAGCCACTTCCACCATGTGACCTGGGCCTGCCCCCCTTGCCCCCAGGCCTGCCCCCTCTGAGGCTGCAAGGGCTCTCAGGCAAAGGTCTTCACAGGCCGCTCCTAGTGACGGGGGGGGGGGGGGGCTGGGGGTCATGCCAGGCGGCCGCTCTGCCCCTGCATTGTGCCCCTCCACTGCCCAGGAAAAACCCCTTGTGTCCCCGATCCAGCCAGTGTGCAGGGCACGGGGGCGGAAGACCCGTCCGAACAGAACTTTCCAAGTGCCACGCCCGGAAGGCCTTTCCCATGCCTGTGTCTCTGTGCTCCGTTTTGCTCCTCGGAGAGGCCGGGCGCGGTCCCGCTCTCCTCCCTGTCTTTCTCCTACCAGGATCTTTCCCTTCCTCCGCTTACCCTCAGCTTCCAGTTGGCACCAGTGTTCCCTCTAAGCTGAGTTAGTGTGAGCTGGCTCACAGTTTTTTAGCCTCCGGCTCACACATTTTTGCCTTAGTTCAGGAAGGATGGGGCTCCAGAGGAAACTAATCCATGCAGTAGCCAAATCGTTCGCTCACAACTTTAATGACAGTAGCTCACAAAGTAGGATTTTTGCTCACAGGACTCCACAGCTTAGAGGGAGCATTGGTTGGCACCTCCCCCCCTTTGGCAAGGAGGCCGCCCAGTTGCGCCCACTCCCCAAGGATAGCGTGAACCTGGTTGTGTGTTGTCATCGAGTGGCAGGCCTTGGCACGGGGGCTGGTGTGGCATTGTGGTGTGCGCTTCTGCCCACCGTCACTCCCACCACGTGGCCATTTCTCTGCCGTTTGTGTGTCTGGCTCCACCCCCATAGCCGGCTCTTTCGTGGCGGAGGGTTCCAAAGGGCGATGCAGCCAAGGGGCTGGCTGCCCAGGTGCTCAGGTGTGCATCTGACCTGAAGACAGTAAGACACTGGGTGGGAGGGGAAAACAAACCTGACCCAAAAACTGGAATCAAGAACCACGAGGCTAAGAAAGAAGGGCCAGTATTAAAAACCACGTTCAAACTTATACTATACAAAAAATGTGTGTATTTATTAGAAAGACAGTTAAAAACAGATAAGGCTCCAATGAAAGCCTCGTTAAAAAGTATTAGTGGCCTAATACACGTGACCTGATGCGTTTCTACCCTATTGGGGCCTTCTTCAGAAGTCAAAGAATATTGAGGTACACGTAACAGTAATACATGTTACAATAAGATACCCACTAAGTGAATGCTGAACCAAGAAAAGGAAGGCTGTAGAAAAAAGAAAAAAAGAAAATTGAATATGAATAATCAAAAAACTTTTTAACTTACAGTTTAGTAAAGATGACTATATTACATACTTAAACAGCAAGATCTTTAGACACAAGACAAAGATGTTTGTGAGGCCTCTAAAGATGAGTCAGTGTGTATGTTGCCAAATGCACAGTTGCTGAATTAGAACATCTAAAAAATAAAATATATTTTAAAAGCTAACGCAGTTAATAAAAGCCAATATAATAGCAGAAATAAAAAAAATCAATAATATACAGATTACTTTCTGCTAACTGGATGGACCCTCACTGGTTTGATCCAGCAGGGATCTTCTGATGTTCTTCTCAGGGGAAGCCTCGGCCTCTCTGCCCTGTATGTTGGCCCTCGAGAGGAACTGGCTGGCCACTGTGTGAGACGGGATGCTGGACTAGAGGGACCCTCCCTGGTCTGACCCAGCAGGGCTCTTCTGGTGTTCTCCTCAGGGGAAGGCCTCGGCCTCTCTGCCCTGTTGCTGGACCTCCAGAGGAACTGGTTGGCCACTGTGTGAGACGGGAGGCTGGACTAGATGGACCCTCCCTGCTCTGACCCAGCAGGGCTCTTCTGATGTCCTTATCAGGGGAAGGCCTCGGCCTCCCTGCCCTGTTGTTGGCCCTCCAGAGGAACTGGCTGGCCACAGTGTGAGATGGGATGCTGGACTGGATGGACCCTCCCTGGCCTGACCCAGCAGGGCTCTTCTGATGTTCTTCTCAGGGGAAGGTCTTGGCCTCTCTGCCCTGTTGTTGGCCCTCCACAGGAACTGGTTGGCCACCGTGTGAGACGGGATGCTGGACTGGATGGACCCTCCCTGGTCTGACCCAGCAGGGCTCTTCTGGTGTTCTTCTCAGGGGAAGGCCTCGGCCTCTCTGCCCTGTTTTTGGCCCTCCAGAGGAACTGGTTGGCCTCTGTGTGAGACAGGATGCTGGACTAGAGGGACCCTGCTGTTGGCCCTCCAGAGGAACTGGTTCTGGACTAGATGGACCCTCAGTGGTCTGACCCAGCAGGGCTCTTCGGAGGTTCTTCTCAGGGGAAGGCCTTGGCCTGTCTGCCCCGTTGTTGGCCCTCCAGAGGAACTGGCTGGCCCCTGTGTGAGGCAGGATGCTGGACTAGATGGACCCTCAGTGGTCTGACCTAGCAGGGCTCTTCTGATGTTCTCCTCAGGGGAAGGCCTCGGCCTCCCTGCCCTGTGGTTGGCCCTCCAGAGGAACTGGCTGGCCCCTGTGTGAGACTGGAGGCTGGACTGGATGGACCCTCCCTGGTCTGACCCAGCAGGGCTCTTCTGAGGTTCTTCTCAGGGGAAGGCCTCGGCCTGTCTGCCCCGTTGTTGGCCCTCCACAGGAACTGGCTGGCCCCTGTGTGAGACAGGATGCTGGACTAGGTGAACCCTCCCTGGTCTGATCCAGCAGGGCTCTTCTGGTGTTCTCCTCAGGGGAAGGCCTCGGCCTCTCTGCCCTGTTGTTGGCCCTCCAGAGGAACTGGCTGGCCACTGTGTGAGGCAGGATGCTGGACTAGGTGGACCCTCCCTGGTCTGACCCAGCAGGGCTCTTCTGAGGTTCTTCTCAGGGGAAGGTCTCGGCCTCTCTGCCCTGTTGTTGGCCCTCCAGAGGAACTGGCTGGCCCCTGTGTGAGGCAGGATGCTGGACTGGATGGACCCTCACTGGTCTGATCCAGCAGGGCTCTTCTGATGTTTAGGACAGATGTTTAGGAAATACTTCTTTGCTCGGTGAGTGATGAAACTGTGGAATTCACCTCCGGCGGATGTCATGACGGCCGGATGGCTGTAGAAGGGGATTAGACAGATCCACCAAGAGGCAGACTCTGCTGCAGGGCCAGACCTGGGTGTGGGAGCGCCGCCCTCCACTCTTTCGGGGCTTCCCCTCTTGACTGTTCTTCAGGTTGACTCATGACATTTGCTGAGCCGAGGAAGCGAGTGTCAGCTTGCAAGAGGGGACCAGCCAGGAGCCGTGCGGTTCACACACAAGTCCACTCTGGGAAAGAAGACCAGCGGTGGGGGCCAGAGTCTGCAAAGAAAAGGAACCTCACTGGGCTACAATGCCAGATAATCCACCCTCCAAAGATGTCTGTAGTCTGGAGATTAGCTGTAATTCTGGTGTGTGTGTGTGTGTGTGGAATCCCCAGGTCCCACCTGGAGGGTGGCATCCCTGGGAAGCTCATGCCCTGGAAACCTTTAAAAGTGCTGCTGGACCGCAGCCTTGCCCTTCTGCCGCTGGCCAACACGGCTGTCCTCCAGAACCTGGGAGGAACCGGGTGCTGCACCGTGTGGCCCTTGGCCCGGCCCAGCTGGGCTCCCCTTTCATCAGGATGGCAAGAGGCTGGTGCACGGATTCTGTGAGCCTTCTTGGAGAAAGGGCCCTGGGGTGATCCAGCCTGGGCAGGCCAGCCACACCAGGTTGACGTGTGCACCAATGTTGCCCCTAAGCAGTGGAGTCTTGTGTGCAAAAATTCTATTTTGTGATCTGCTGGCAGTAAAGCTGTGAGTGTGCGATTTGGCGGCTGCATAAATCAGTTTGCTCTGGAGCCCCATCCCTTCCTGAGCCAGGACAAAAATGTGTGAGCCAGAAGCTTAAAAACTGTGAGCTAGCTCACACTGACTCAGTTTAGAGGGAACATTGGGCCTGTGCACCCTGTGAGATTCATTGTCCCCAAGCTACAGAATCGGTGACTAGATTCCTCTTTAAAAGGATGGAGGGTGAAGAAGTGCGTATGGGGCGGGGAGCCGTTTTGGAAATGCCCCCCCCAAATCCAACTCTCCACAGCCTGCTGGCAGCTTCCCAAGGCTCTTGGAGCAGGCTCCGGAGTCCTCTCTGGGGGGTGGGGGCGGTGGGGGAGGGAGGGTCTCCCTCCCTCTTCTCATCTGGTTCGTTTCCTAAGTCGTCTCTCCCTGCACATCTGGGGAGGGGAGGGGAGGGAGAGCCCCTGGCCCGGAGTTGTCTGTGGGCAGCCCCCCTATGCCGCTCTTGGTGCGTGCACATCTGTTGACTCTCGGTGGCAGCGGTGGCATCGACTCAGTCCGTGGCAGAGTCACCCTCACGATTACTGCCAGCCCATAGAATCATAGAATGTGAGAGTTGGAACTGGGACCTTGCAGGTCATCTAGTCCAACCCCCTGCACTCTGCAGGAGTGCCCTTTGACCACTACATGGCCCGTGCCCTGCTCCACTCCAGCCGGCCTGCACCCAGACACGAGTGGAAGAGAAGGGTTCCCACTGTGTCGAGCACCATCACCTCTCAGACCCCCAGAGTGCCACTGAGCCAATCGGGCTGCCTCTCCCCACGGAGGCTGGGCCCTTGAGTGCCTGCGTTGGGGGGGGGGGGGGGGGACCAAGAGGGAAGGACCAGCTGCTCTCCGGCTTCCCTCCTTCGCATCCAGCAGTGTTGTGAAGCTTCTCTTTGCAAGACACCTGTTTGCCCCGGCTTCCCTGTAGAGCAGTGGTTCCCCATCGGTGGGCTGGGACCAATGCTCCCTCTAAGCTATGGGGTCTTGTGAGGAAAAATTCTACTTTGTGAGCTGCTGGCATGAAAGTTGTGAGCGTGTGACTTGCCTACTGTATAAATTAGTTAGCTAGGACAAAAAAGTATGAGCCAGAGGCTAAAAAACTGTGAGCTGGCTCACACTCACTCAGCTTAGCGGGGACACTGGCTGGGACTCAGAAGTCGGCTGCAAAGCCCCTGGAAGTGAGTCACTGGCCAGCCCTCCCAAATAGCCGCTCCTGCCCTTTCTGAACCTGAACCGGGAAACAGGCTCTTCCACACATTAGCCGGCAGTTTTTCTTCACGGCAGATCCATGTTGATCCAGTACAGTGTTTCTAGAGGGAGTTTCTTAAAATCTTCGAGGGGGGGGGATTAGAGGAAGTATTGGAGGAAGAGAGGGTGGTCAAAGGCTGCAGTGTAACCATCTGGTGGTTGTCGGAATGCCTCGGGCTTGGGGTTCATCATGGGGGCAGTGCGCCCTTTGCTGCGATGTTTGTTGGTTTCTCAAAAAGGTCTCCTTTGCCGCTGTAGAAAATGGAATGCTGAACTTGGATGGGTACGTAGGTCACAGTTTGCCTCAGGTGCCATGAAACCTTGGGGCCCAGCCTTGGGTAAGTCACCATACCAAGTCAATTTGGACTGGTGGGTCACCATCCATGTTCCCTCTAAGCTGAGTGAGTGCGAGCTAGCTCGCAGTTTTTTGGCCTCCGGCTCACAGACTTTTGTCTTCGCTCAGGGAGGAGGGCTCCAGAGCAAACTGATTTATGCAGCAGCCAAATTGCTCACTCAAAACATTAATGCCAGTAGCTCACAAAGTAGGATTTTTGCTCACAAGACTCTCCACAGCTTAGAGGGAGCACTGGTCGCCATTTCGAAAAGGTTGGGAACCACCACGGCAGAGCATCCATGCCGAAATGTGTGGATCAGATTCTGGGAACACGCCGAGGTTGGCCATCTTTTTGATCAGGTTTTTTTGGGGGGGTGGGGTGGGTAAATCTGCCTGGAAACAAGAATGCTGGGCCCCAGGCCTCATCCTGCCAGGAGATTCCTACACCGTGTTGTCCCTCCTGAGTAGATCTGTGGGCATCCGGCACATGCTTAAGCTACATGGCTGGAGGGAGCCCGAAGACCACCACTGCGTATTCCTTGGCTCTGGGGCAATGCTCCTCTAAGCTGTGGAGTCTTCTGAGCAAAAAACTCTACTTTCTGAGCTACTGGCATTAAAGTTGTGAGCGAGCGATTTGGCTGCTGCATCAATTATTTTGATCTGGAGCCCTCCTTCCTGAGCGGAGACAAAAACGTATGAGATGGAGGCTAAGAAACTGTGAGCTAGCTCAAAGCAACCCAGCTTAGAGGGAACACTGCCCTGGGGAAGGGGGATTTGTCAGCCCACAAAAGCAAGACGGAAACTCAGCCTCCCAGTTTTATTTCTTTTCCATGCAGTCCCCCCCCCTCCCTCCCCGTCAGCCTGCTGCCCCCAGGGCTTTGGGTCTGGCGATGGGCTCCCCCCACCCTCTCCCATGTGGCCGCAAAGGTCAGGGAACAGTGCTCTCCCCCCCCACACACACACACAGCTTCCGGGAGCTTCCAGAGGTTCCCCGTGCCTGGCACTCCAGTCCACTGTTCCCTCTAAACTGAGTCAGGGTGAGCTAGCTCGCAGTTTTTTTAGCCTCCGGCTCACACATTTTTGTCTCAGCTCAGGAAGGATGGGGCTCCAGAGCGCACTCATTGATGCAGCAGCCAAATGGCTCGCTCACAGCTTTAATGCCAGAAGATCACAAGGTAGAAATTTTTGCTCACAGGACTCTCCACAGCTTAGCGCAGTGATGGCGAACCTTTTGGAGACCGAGTGCCCAAACTGCGACCCAAAACCCACTTACTTATCGCAAAGTGCCAACACAGCAATTTAACCTGAATACTGAGGTTTTACTTTAGAAAAAACAACTCATACATTAAGTTAAGATGATCCAAAGTAAGGGAAGCAATCCCAAATGCTTTCACTTACTTAAAATTATTTGGCAGAGAATTCGACACATTAATGAGGGCCTGGGCCTGGCTGGGGCGATGGCACGCGTGCCCACAGAGAGGGCTCTGAGTGCCACCTCTGGCACCCATGCCATAGGTTCGCCACCACTGACTTAGAGGGAGCGTTGCTCCCATCCCTTCCCGTGGCTGCCTCTTTCTGGTGTGTCCGTGTGTGTCTCCCCCCCCCCCCCCCCCCCCCCCCCCCACCCTCCCTCCCGCAGCAGCCGACATGTTGGCAGCTGGCTGCCGAAGCCCCACGCAGGCTCCATGCTGGGCCTGGGGTTTGCTCCCCCCCCTCCCAGTGAGCTTGGCGGAACTTTCCAGGGCAGGCTGTGAAGCTGGGGGTGGCTGGTGCAGGCCCGGCCACAGCCTCGGTCTCTCTGCCAGCCAGGGCCTCTCCGGTCTCTCTGCCAGCCAGGGCCTCTCCGGGGTTGGCTCTCCTCCCTCCCGTCTCCCTGGTGAACTTGGGCAGAGTTTGTGCACGCAGACAGAAGAAAGGAAAGCAGCCGAGAGGAAAACTTGGCGGGGGGGGGGGGGCTGGTCCCCTCCCCCCCTCTCTCCCTCTTTCTCCCTCTCTGGCTCGCTCTAGTCTTCCACTGAGTCTTGACAGGAAATTCTTCAAATTCCATCTCCGTAGAATCATTGCAGGGTTTTGCAACCACAAGAGCCAGAGAAAGAGAGAGCGGAGCGGAGCAGCGCCGGCCCTTTTCCATCCCCAGAATGTTCTGGGGGGCTCTGCCAGCCCTCCCGGTGGTGGCGCACGACAGAGGAATGCTGTGGAACTCCTGCCCCCCTGTGCCCCTCCAGGGCCAGCATGAAGGGCAGGCTTCTGCCAAGGGAGTGAGGGGTGAAGAGAAGCCCTGCCGTTGGCGTCGCCCAGGCACGGTGGCCCAGAGTTCCAAGTTCTGGCTCAGCCCTTCTTTGCTGGAGGTTTGGAAGGTAGCCAGAGGAGCCTTTGCCTCTGCCATGCTCAGCGCTTCGACGGGGTTGGCAGTGCCGCAGCAGGGCCCCAGAAGGTCAAGCGCCGCACTGGCAGGGCAAGTCTGGCTCTCTTCCCTGTTAACAGCCACCAGACCTCCAGCAGGGCAGGCTTGGGCGGCACCCATCGGTGGGCACGGGGACTGGGGGCGGGGGGGTGCCCTGGCCCTCCTGGTGACGCCTCTCCGTCAATCATCCGCAAGCATCCAATTCTGCCGGCTCTGGCCCTGGCCCCTCCTGGGGGCTTTCTTTGCTCAGCTAGGTGGCAGGAGAGAAGCAGGAGGCAGCCGCTTTGCCGAATGTGCAGAAAAGGGCAACTAGGATGATAATAGGGTTGGGACACTTTCCCAATGAAGAAAGGTTAAGGCGCTTAGGGCTCTTTAGCTTGGAGAAACGACGGCTGAGGGGGGACATGATCGAGGTTCACATGATTATGCGTGGGATAGAGCAGGTAGAGAAAGAGGTACTTTTCTCCAGACCAGTTTGGTGTCGTGGTTAAGTGCACGGACTGTAATCTGGGAGAACCGGGTTTGATTCCCCACTCCTCCACTTGCAGCTGCTGGATGACCTTGGGCAAGCCGTAGTTCTGATAAGAGCTGTTCTTGAAAAAGAGCAGTTTCTATCAAGAGCTCTCTCAGCCCCACCTACCTCACAGGGTGTCGGTTGTGGGGAGGGGAAGGGAAAGGAGT
>NW_015161962.1:1001366-1007504 GCF_001447785.1 Gekko japonicus
GCGGGGGGGGGCTCTCAGGCGGGAGTCAGGCTGGGGGGGGGGGCTTCCCCGTGAGGCCCGGGAGTCAGTTGACTCAGTCCCGCAGAGTTCTTGGCTCGCATCTGCTTGTCCTGATTGAGATTTGAGAGATAATCCCATTAGTAAAGGACTTCTGATTTGAAAAGGAAGGAAGAAAGAAATAAGTGGGAGGGGGGGAGGTTTGTCCTGGTGGGGGAGGTTTCTCTCCATTAATGATTAAAGTTGTTTTTAAAAGGGGGGAGGGAGAGCGAGAGTCTTAATTAGCCATTGTTCCTAACAGGGCTAATACAGAAACTAATTAAACTTCAGCCAATAAGCAGGATCGCTGTGTGCTGCTGACAGGCACCGCGATCCGGATCCTTGTGACCAAGAACAGAGTGTGAGACGAAGCCAGCTGCCCTGGGGAGGGATGCTAGACCCGTAACGGCCACGTGGGTCTTGTCTTTGCCTCTCTAGGGTCTGAGCCTTGGGCGAGGCAGCGGAGAGGGGGTGTCCCCGGCTGAGTGGCCACAGGCCGGCTTCACCCGAAGCTTCCGTGCCAGTCGGAGCAGGCACCTCCCTCTGAAAATCTCTCTCGTGGCCACCGAATCAGCATGTTTTAGAGCATCCAGAGGTTGGGCACCCGTTCCCTGCAAGCAGAGGGAGGTGTTTAGGTGGCCAAGGAGGGAGTGCGATGTGCCACCCTCCCTTACACATTGGGGGCGATAAGAAAGTAAGAGAAGCCGTTTTTGGATTTATTTATTTTATTTCCAATTTATACCCCGCCTTGCCGGTAAAAACTGGCTCAAGGCGGCTTACAGAAGTTAAAATACAATAAAATCAATAAATACCATAAAATTAATAAAATCCAGTCCAACACTCTGTGTCACACAGGGGCCAAGAATACCAGGTGCCATCAGGAGGTCCGCCAGCAGTGCCAGAACTCCAGAAGCCCTCCCACTGTTGCCCCCCCATGCACCAAGAAGGCAGAGCCTCACTGCCCGAGACATAACGAACATAAAAGAAGCCCCCCCCCCCAGCACAAGGATGACAGAGTATCATTTGCCCCATACCGAGAGTTCCTATCTATACATTGTGGCTAAGAGCCACTGATGGACCTCTGCTCCATATAAGAACATAAGAGAAGCCACTGTTGTATCAGGCCAGTGGCCCATCCAGTCCAACACTCTGTGTCACGCAGTGGCCAACAATACCAGGGGCCACCGGGAGGTCCAGCAGTGGGGCCAGGACACTAGGAGCCCCTCCCACTGTTGCCCCCCCAAGCACCAAGAAGACAGAGCATCCCTTGCCCCAGACATAATGAACATAAGAGAAGCCAATGTTGGATCAGGCCAAATGCCCATCCAGTCCAACACTCTGTGTCACACAGTGGCCAAGAATACCAGGTGCCCTCAGGAGGTCCACCAGCAGGGCCAGAACTCCAGAATCCCTCCCACTGTTGCCCCCCAGAGCACCAAGAAGACAGAGCATCCCTGCCCCAGACATAACGAACATAAAAGAAGCCATGTTGGATCAGGCCAATGGCCCATCCAGTCCAGCACTCTGTGTCACATAGTGGCCCAAACCCAGGGGCCATCAGGAGATCTGCCAGCAGGGCCAACACTCCAGAAGCCCTCCCACTGTTGCCCCCCAAGTACCGAGGATACAGAGCATCACTTGCCACAGACAGAGTGTTCCATCTAGCCACTAAGAACATAAGAGAAGCCATGTTGGGTCAGGCCAGTGGCCCATCCAGTCCAGCACTCTCTGTCACACAGTGGTTGAAACCCAGTTGCCATCAGGAGGTCCACCAGCAGGGCCAGAACTCCAGGAGCCCTCCCACTCTCCCCTGCCCACCCCAAGCACCAAGAAGACAAGAGCATCACTGCCCCAAACAGAGTTTTCTCCAATGCTCCCTCGAAGCTGTGGAGTCTTGTGAGCAAAAATTCTACTTTGTGAGCTACTGGCATTAAAGTTGTGAGTGAGCAATAGGCTGCTGCATAAGTTAGCTTGCTCTGGAGCCATCCCTTCCTGAGCTAAGGCAAAAATGTGTGAGCCGGAGGCTAAAAAACTGTGAGCTAGCTCACACTCACTCAGCTTAGAGGGAACACTGGTTCCCTCTGTACTTTGGGGCTAAGAGCCACTGATGGGCCTCTGCTCCACGCGTTTCATACAATCCACGAGGAAGCCTCTTTGAGAGGAGCAACTGGGCTCTTGCACAGTGCCTGCTGATTTTGCCGAGGCTCGGGCTGGAGAACTTCATGGCAGATTGTGGGGGCTCCCCCGTGAGATCTGCCCCCCTTCGTCTTGTCCAAGATCTGCTACCAGTGTCACCTCAAGTGGGCAATGTAGATGGCGGGGCCGGGTGGTCCCTCCAGATGGCCAGGGGCTTGCAGAGACGTGACCTTTCCTGTGGGGTCACTGTTGGGATTCTTTTTGAGTACGTCAGCAGAGTAAGTTTGAAGTCCATGGTGTGTATTAAAATATAAAAGTTTACTAGAAACCTAACATGGGGAAAAGGTACACAGGATATGAAAATAACGAAGAGCTAATAGGGTTACATCCTTACAGCTAAAAGGTAAAACGGGAATGGCCGGCGTCTTCTTCCTTAGTCAGAACAAAGAGAGGAAGGCGAAGCCAATATGCTAAATATTTGACAAATACAATAGTATAAAACTTCATATAAACAGATGATATACATTGAGTGAGTGCAGATGGCAGTTTCTATAAGGTGGTCCGATGAAGCTAGGGCGGTGTCCAAAGTTGTTCTAAATGCCAGTAGCATGAGGGCCATAATAGCCCGGGTTTTTAATAGCTCATTCGTCAGTGGCGGCTCCTAATCGAAGACCTGGTGGAAGATCTCCGTTTTACAGGCCCTGCGGAACTGTAGAAGGTCCCACGGGGCCCTGATGTTTTCCGGGAGCTCGTTCCACCAGAGTGGAGCCGCCACTGAGAAGGTAGGCCAGTCTGGCGTTTTTTGGGCCAGGGAGAGTCAGGGGATCTTGCGACCCTGACCTCAGTGCTCTTTGGGGTAGATATGGGGAAAGGCGGGTCCCTCAGGTCGACAGGCCCCCAACCATATAGGGCTTTAAAGGTCAAAGCCAGCACCTTGAAGCGAATCCCGTTTGCTGTTGGCAGCCAGTGACGACCCCCACCAGGAGTTTTCAAGGCAAGAGATGAACAGAGGTGGTTTGGCCCTCGCCTGCCTCTGCGTAGTAACCCGGGACTTCCTTGCTGATCCCCCCTCTTAAGTACTAGCCAGGGCCAACCCGGCTTAGCTTCTGAGATTGGATGAGATCGGGCCGGCCTGGGCGATCCAATTCGTAGCCATCGAGTTGCCACCGACTCTCAGTGACCCTGTGGAGTTTCCAAGGCAAGAGGCAGACGTTGGCTTGCTATGGCCTGCCCCTCTGCGTTACAACCCTGGACTTCCTGGACGGTGTCTCGTCCAAATGAACACTAGCCGGGGCTGAGCCTGCTTCGCTTCCGAGATCTGATGAGGTCAGGCTGGCCTGGGCCGGCATATCCAAGACGGGTGCAAAGTCAATGGGGGAGGAAGCGGTGTTGGGTGGGTGTGGGCATCCATGCCAGCCCACCCACACGGAAAGCTGGGGGGGGCACCTGGAAGGTGGTGGCGGTGGGGAGAGGTGCGGCAGCAGCCCTTTCTGCACACCCTGATTGGCTTGTTCTTTGTGGGTGGCCAGGTTTCCTTTCCCCGTGGTCACCCAAAAGGAGGGTGCTTAAGAAATCAAAACCCTGTTGCTTGCCTTCGTCATCTCTTACGGGAACTCAGGTGTGCTGTTTGCATACAGGGGGGGGGCAGTTTGCTGTAGTGGTTAAGTGAATGAATGAAAGATGTTTAAAAAGGTAACGGTAAAGGTTCCCTTGCTCGAAAGCCAGTCGAGTCCGACTCTAGGGTTGCGGTGCTCATCTCTGTTTCAAAGCCGAAGAGCCAGCGCTGTCCGAAGACATTTCCGTGGTCATGTGGCCGGCATGACTAAACACCAAGGCGCACGTAACGCTGTTACCTTCCCACCGAAGTGGTCCCTATTTATCTACTTGCAATTTCTTGCTTTCGAACTGCTAGGTTGGCAGGAGCGGGAACTAGAGACGGGAGCTCACCCCGTCACGCGGCACACCCGGGTCTCGAACTGCTGAACTACTGACCTTCCACAGCCTGTCAGAAACCTTGGAGGAAGTAGTGCAGGGAAAGGGAAGGGCTGAGTCCCTCTCAGATTGGTGCAGTGGTTAAATGCACAGACCCTCATCTGGGAGAGCCGGGTTTGATTCCGCACTCCTCCACTTGCCCCTGGCTGGATGACCTTGGGCAAGCCGTAGTTCTGACAAGAGCTGTCCTTGAAAAAGAGCCGTTTCTGTCAGAGCTCTCTCAGCCCCACCCGCTTCACAGGGTGTCTGTTGTGGGGAGGGGAAGGGAAGGGAAGGGAAAGGAGTTTGCAAGCCACTTTAGACTCCTTTGGGTAGTGAAGGGCCATGGGGTATAAATCCAGTCTCTTCTTCTTCTTCTACGTGCAGTTACACTGCTGAAGAGGCATGCTGCTGCTGCTGCTGCTTTTTCAATGGAAACTGAGAAACAGTTGCTTGCCTCTTCAACAAGTGCAGAAAATGCCTAGCCACCGAGCTGCAGTTTTGCTTGTGGCCATGGGGACAACACAGCAGCGGTGCATAGTATCGAAGCACAACGGAGCTCATGCCCCTGAAGGGATGTGTGCCGTGGAGCAGGCTTCTTGGCGCACGTGAAGTCTGGAATCTTTTCAGTTCAAGAATGAGAGACAGGTTGACAATGAAAAGGCAGGCATTAAACATTGAAATGTAAAATGTGCATAGCGGCTTAATGAAATATTAACTTTGGGGAAATATATTTTATTAATAATTCGGGAGCTTTTACAGAAATTGGAAAGGGCGGGCTGCCTGGGGGCCCCCAGTGTGGGCTGGAGCAGCTGAGAGCGCAGTCTGCCAGATCGGATCTCCTCGCCAAGGTCTCCCTGCCCACCTCCTCGCCTGTAGGGTGCCTATTCTGGCAAGGGTGGCATTTCTGCTTCACTCCACCCCCCACCCCTCAAAGGTGCATGTCCAAATGCAGCACCCACCCATCCCAAGGTTCCCCTCGAGACCTATTCATACCTGTCCAGCCTGCGTGGGGAAGGTCCGGCCCAGAGATGTTGCAGATGCGAGTGTTCCCTCTCAACTGAGTGTGAGCCAGCTCACAGTTTTTTAGCCTCCTGTGCACACCTTTTTGTCTAGGCTCAGGAAGGAGGGCTCCAGAGCAAACTAATTCATGCAGCAGCCCAATCTCTGGGTCACCACTTTAAGGCCCGCAGCTCACAAAGTAGAATTTTTGCTCACAGGACTCCACAGCTTAGAGGGAGTACTGGTTCTGACCACTAAGAACAGGCGGCCAAAGTTGCTTGCTCTGGCCTTCCTCCACCCCCCCCCCAGACCCTGGCCACGTTTTCCGGGTGTGTGTGTGAAGGCCGTGTAGGAGTCCCCTTCGGGGCTGGGGGGGAGGACACACCACTCCTGCCTGTACCCAGCCGCCCCTCCTCTCCAGCAACTTCCCTCGCCTGGCTCCCTGGCCGCACGGGGGCTGGGGGAAGCTGCTGGATGGGGGGGGCGCTCCCTCGTCTCCCCGGATCCCGCTCCAGCGAGCGGTCCCCCTCTCTGCGTGCCGTTCGCCCCTCGCTCCGTCCCCGCCGCCAATGGATGCCGCTCTCGTTCGCGCCGGGCCCCGAAGGACAATCGCGTTGCGCCTGGGAAGCTGTTCAGAGTGTATAAATTTCCCGTGCTGCAGACAATAAAAGCGAGGCGAGGGGGAATTGCCTGGAAATTAACTTCCCGGGCGGACTCCGCGCTCGCTGGCTGGCTGCTCTCCCGCCACGCCTGGGAGGCGGCGCAGGCGGCGGCCCCCGGGTGCGGGGGCGCTCGGCGCTTCGGATGGCGCTCCGCTCCGGCGAGTGAGCGAGAGCCCCACGCAGTTCGCCGCCGGATGGGGATCGCACCCCCGCGTTTTCATGGCAGCAGAGGAGGCGCCCTGCCTTTCGATCGCCTCTCCGACCTGCCGGCGCGGCACCGGAACCGGCGGGGCTCCTCCAGAGGCCCGGGGAGGGGGGGGGGGCGCCAGCC
>NW_015161962.1:1007961-1014009 GCF_001447785.1 Gekko japonicus
GCTCATGGGCCGCGTGGGGGCGGCGTGGCGGGGGGTCGAGCGGCCCATCGGAAGGGGGCGCCCGCCGGGGGAGGGGGCTCGTGTGTGTGTGTGTGTGTGTGTGCGCACAACCGACGGGCGCCCCGGGGAGGGGGGCAGGAAGGAGGCGCGTATTCTGGGGTCTCCTCGTTGCCGTCGGGCTCGGGAAGGGGCGTCTCTCCTGCGGCCTCGATCCGCCTCCTGGGCGGGATCGCTTTGGGGGCAGCCGGGAGGGAAGTGGCTTGCGGGGGGGGGGCGGCTTCCGTTGCTGGGTAGAAGTCTGGGATGAGAATTTGTGCTCCAGTCCCTTGACGGGTGCGGAGCAGAAGGAGAGAGCGAGAGAGAGCGAGCAGAGACCGGAACAGGCGTCTCTTTTAAAAAATATATTCAGCGCATTCCAATTCCAAGGAAAGGGGGGGGGGAGGGGGCTTCCAAGACAGTGCTCCTCTCCCCCACCCCACCCCCACCTTTTGGCCTCTGCTCTGCCTGCAAGGTGGGTCTGGCTGGCCTACCTTGCAGGAATGTTTTGCAGATGGGGAGCTGTGAGAGCACTCCAGCCAAGGGCTACTGCCCAGCCAGGCCTAGTCACTGGCATCCTGGCCATGCCAAGGTGTGTGTGTGTGTGTGTCTCCTCCCCCCCCCGCCCCCTCCCGGGCCAGTTCCTGGTGGCTGCCACTCCTCCCTCCCCAGCCGGCCTCCCCATCTTTTGTCTTTCTGCCTGGCTGAACCCTTTCAAGGTTTTGTTCTGCCCCAAAGAAAGATAATGCCCTCTCTGTGTTTGTGTGTGTGTGTGTGTGTGTGTGTGTGTGTGTGTGTACCGGTGCATGCCTGCCTGCCTGCCTTTCACAAGCCTGTGGCGCCAAGGATCTCTTCTCCCCCCAAATGACAAGAGCCAGGCAGGTGGAAGCCCACAGTCAGGACGGGATATGGGGGTCGCTCCCCCCTCCCCGTGGCTTTTGGGGGTGGGCTTGCAACTGGCAAAGGAGCCCCCCTGCGCCTGCATGCTCCTGTCTTGTGTGTGTGATGAAATAGTGTGCTGGAATGAAAAACTGGAAGGCGTGGGGGGGGGGAGCGCTCGCGGGAGAGGGGCCCCCTTCAGGGTTGCGAGATTCTTGAATTCCCCAGGCTTGAGATTTGGGGAAGGCGAAGGAGAGAGATATCGGGTCAGAGAGATTGGCTCCAGAGCTGGACTGGAGGGGGCACGAGGCTGTTCACTCCCCCCCCCCAAGTTGGCTGAGAGACAGAAAAGGCCCAAATGGGTCTCTCCCCCCCCCACCCTGCGAGTGACTCTCTTCCTTCCATCTTGAACCCCAGGAAATGTTTTCGGTACCTGGTCCCAGCTGCAGAATGCATGAAGCAGAGTTCTCCTGCCCACGTGCCAAGTGTTTCCCCTACAGCTGGGCTTACAAAGGGCAGGGGCTTCCAGGTCAGGAGGAACTCTTCATGGCCGGATCCGGTTCTCCTGACCTCCCTTCTCGGGCTGTGGCAGATCTGTCCCCCCCCCCCCCCCCCCGTGTTCCGTCTCTGCATTCCCCACTCCACTGAGGTCAGCTGCGTGGTCTTCTACAGCAGTGGCCCCGGGGCCTGCTGTGGGTGAGGAGGAGAGAGTGGCATGGGGGCCTTGGGAAGGCCGCCCAGTGGCACCACCCCCTATAGATGGGTGGTGCCAGTGGCCACCAGCAAGACTTGATTTCCCCGGGGGCCGTTTCCCCCACATTTCCCAGCTCACACCGTTTCTCCCTGGGGCGTTTTCGGGCTTGCCATCAAAAACTCCAGGATCTCGAAGCAGCGCCATAGTTCTCATATTGCGAGTGGCCGTAACTGGGCACTTTGATTTGACCCCCTGCACATGGCCCCCTGGCTTTTGTCTGAGATGGCCGCAGGCCGCAGGAGAGAACTGCTGCAGTCTGGAATGCGTCCGCAGTTGCATCCCCAGAGCCGAGAGGCATTGTCCAGGGGGAGGGGGGGAGCAGGCCCCGGGTCTCCTGCTTTGGAAACTCTCAGCTGGCTTTGTCTCATGACCCCGTGTTGTGATCACAGGAGACGAATGTTTGCGTTGTGTGCAAACAGCTCAGATCTGTCCAGCAGGGAATTGCCCTGGTCTCACACTGCCAGCAGTCCTTGCTGCTGCTGGCACCAGTTGCTGGAATCCCGAATGTCACAGGGACAAAAAGTTATTGGTCGGGGCGCCAGTCCTTGTTCCGATCCGTCTGTTTCAGCTAACGGTTGTTGAACTGCCAGGTTCCGGAGGAGTCTGCACATGTGCATTCTTGCACAGCCTCGTGGGAGTTGTAGTTTATTAGAGCCATGGAATCATAGAGTTGGAAGGGACCTCCAGGGTCATCTAGTCCTACCCCCTGCAAAATCCAGGAAATTCACAAATACCTCCCCCCTCCACGCCCCCAGTGACTCCTTTTCCAAGCCCAGAAGGCAGCAAAAAAAACCCTCCAGGATCTCCAGCCAAACTGGCCTGGAGAGAAAATTGCTTCCTGACCCCAAAGGGGCGATTGGCGTTTCCCTGGGCGTGTCAGAAAGGGATGCAAGCACGAAGCACTGAGGCCACCCTCCCTGCCCTCCCTCTTGGGATCTGTCTCCTGCATCAGGTTACAGTAAACATCTTTTAACACATTTTAACAACTGTGCAAACAAAAGGAGAAATGCAGGGATTTAAAAAGTTATTGGTTAGTTGTCTTTCCAAGGGTTTCTTGCTCAGGCACCTGCCTTAGATGACGACTCACAACCTACCCACAAGAAGAAGAGGAGATTGGATTTATACCCCACCCTTCACTACCCAAAGGTGTCTCAGAGCGGCTTACAATCTCCTTTCCCTTCCCCTCCCCACAACAGGCACCCTGTGAGGCAGGGTGGGGGGGGGGCTGAGAGAGCTCTTTCGAGGACAACGACGAAGAAGAAGAAGAGATTGGATTTCTACCCCATGGCCCTTCACTACCCAAGGGAGTCTCAGAGCGGCTTACAAACTCCTTTCCCTTCCACTCCCCACAACAGACACCCGGTGAGGTGGGTGGGGCTGAGAGAGCTCTGACAGAAACTGCTCTTTTTCAAGAACAGCTCTTATCAGAACTTTTGTTGTTGTTGTTCAGTCGCACAGTCGAGTCTGACTCTTCGCGACCCCATGGACCAGATCCCGCCAGGCCTACAGCTTGCCCAAGGTCATCCAGCAGGTGCAAGTGGAGGAGTGGGGAACCAAGCCCGGTTCTCCCAGATTCGAGTCCACACACTTAACCACTATGCCAAACGGGCTCCAAACAAGCCTCAGCTGATGAGCAAACCCTGCCGTCCAGGGGTACCACCCACACGCCCCGGAACTGGGCAGGTGCAGAAGTGGAGAAATGGGGCTTTCCCAAGCCTGCCTGGCTCAGGGCTCCTGCTGGGTGTTGAACAGGAGCAGTGGCCAAGGGAATTGGGGACTGGCCGTGGGAACTGGCTTCTCCATCCCGTTCTCAGCCAGCGCACTCCATCAGTCATTTCATACCGAGAGACTCTTGTGCGCCTCTGGCTCTCATCTTGAGAGGATCTCTCCTCTTGGCTTCTTTATCTCACTCTCTGTTTTATTAGCAAACAGGAAGCCAGATAAGGGGGCTTCTGGAGGGAGAGTGCTAACCGAACAGGCCCGGAGGGGGACCTCCACTCTCATGCCCCAGATAGCACTTGGAAACTTTGTGTGTGTCCGTGTGTGTGTGTGTCTGTGTGTGTCTGTGTCCATGGCTGTGCACGCCTTGACCAGCAACGCTCTGGAATGGAGGCGGCAGTAGCCAAAAAAATGTGCTGCCCGTTTTTCCAAATGGTTGTCAGAAAAAGGGAACCTCTGGAAATGCCACCAGGATTGGCCCAAAACAGAATGCTGAGTTTTTTTCTTGCTGGATGAGACCTCCAGGGAACGGGAGGGACGCTGATAAATGAAATGTCTGCAGGCAAGTCTTCCCCCCCCCCTTGTCCTCCCCCCATTTCTCCGCCTTCCCCTTGTCCACCGAGCTGGCTGACACCCCCCCTCCCCGTTTTCCAAGATGGCAGCAGTCACCATGGTGGTGCAGTCACAAGCAGACTCTCTCTCAACGACGGTGCAGAATTCGTGATAGAAAGGGGGTGGGGTGGTTAAAAGAGTTTTGAGCTAGAACCGGAGAGATCTGGATTCAAATCCTGTCTCAGACATGGAGTTCAGTGGGCAAGTGGGCTGAAATGCAGTGGTGGAGGGGGGGGGGGGAAACAGGATAATGCTGCACAAGCCGGAAGGCAGGATAGAAAACCACAGAAATATACTGGCCGAGATTGAAACCGGCAAGGACCACAATGTCTCAATACCATGATACTTTGTCGAAAATCTACAACAACTAATCTCAATACCGCCTTTCTATGGTGAGCCTCGTGGGGTTTCCGTGGACACATCAGCCTTCAAAGCAGGGGCATCAAGTGATCAGCGGATCCTCACACCAGCAGCGGCTCGGTTGCCGAAGGCCCATTCAAATAGTGCCACCTTGTATTCCCCCCTGAAATTCAGAACAGCCGGCCGGTCAGCCTGCGTACCAAGGTGCCGATTGTCTCCAAAAGCATGTTGCAGGACCCCACGGAAAGCATGTTGCAGTAATCCAGCCGAGAGGCAGCAGTTGTGTGGATTTGTGGGTGCAGGAGAAGGGACCGTTTCGGAGCTCAGTGTAACTGAAGGAAGGCGTTCCTAGTATCAACGGTGTCCTGCGGCTTCACCCACAAGGCCGGGCCCGGGTCCTCGAGGCTCTGAAGAAGAAGAAGAAGAAGAAGAAGAAGAAGAAGAAGAAGAAGAAGAAGAAGAAGAAGAAGAAGAGATTGGATTTATACCCCGCCCAAAGGAGTCTCATAGCGGCTTACAAACTCCTTCCCCTCCCCACAACAGACACCCTGTGAGGTAGGCGGGGCTGAGAGAGCTCTGACAGAAACTGCTCTTTTTCAAGGACAGCTCTTCTCAGAACTATGGCTTGCCCGAGGCCATCCAGCCAGGTGCAAGTGGAGGAGTGGGGAATCGAACCCGGTTCTCCCAGATTAGAGTCCGCGCACTTAACCACTACACCAAACTGGCTCCACCAAGGCCACCGTGCCCCCATCCAGAGGTTCACCTGTGAAGGGAGCCGTGGCTGGCAGGAGAGCAGAGAGGGGCCAACCCTGTTAAGGACCTGGGAGGATGAATTTGCCAGGGGACTCGTAGAAGGAGGAGGAGAGTTGGATTTACACCCCGCCCTTCACTCAGCGTTTCAGAGCAGCGTACAGCCTCCTTTCCCTCCCCCTCCCCACAACAGACACCCGGTGAGGTGGGCGGGGCTGAGAGAGCTCTGAGAGCACTGTGACAGGCCCAAGGTCACCCAGCTGGCCACTTATGGAGGAGGAGTCGGGGAATCAAACCCAGCTCTCCCAGATTAGAGTCCTGCCGCTCTTCACCACTACACCAAATTGGTTAAATGGGCCCAGGCGACAGGGGGGCACATGTGTGTGTGTGTGGGGGGTGACCGTGGCCTTGAGTCAACGGAGCCCCCTCCAGGCCTGCCCTGCATGCCACAGCAGAAGGGTAGCCCTCCAAGGGAAGGAGAAGGACGATTCCCTTTGCACAGCCTCCGTGGAGGTGCAGCAGCCCCACTCCCGCTCAGCGTTTCAGAGCAGCGTACAGCCTCCTTTCCCTCCCCCTCCCCACAACAGACACCCGGTGAGGTGGGCGGGGCTGAGAGAGCTCTGAGAGCACTGTGACAGGCCCAAGGTCACCCAGCTGGCCACTTATGGAGGAGGAGTCGGGGAATCAAACCCAGCTCTCCCAGATTAGAGTCCTGCCGCTCTTCACCACTACACCAAATTGGTTAAATGGGCCCAGGCGACAGGGGGGCACATGTGTGTGTGTGTGGGGGGTGACCGTGGCCTTGAGTCAACGGAGCCCCCTCCAGGCCTGCCCTGCATGCCACAGCAGAAGGGTAGCCCTCCAAGGGAAGGAGAAGGACGATTCCCTTTGCACAGCCTCCGTGGAGGTGCAGCAGCCCCACTCCCGCTGCCGGGCAC
>NW_015161962.1:1014047-1042223 GCF_001447785.1 Gekko japonicus
ATTCCCTCCAGCCTTGGCTTCATTAGGCACTTCTGTTTTGCCTCCCTGGCCACAGAGGTCTCAGGCACATCTTGCGTGTGAGCAGGAGGCCTAGTCCAGGCATCCACCAGCCAGTCACATAGGCGGATTTATTTGCAATAATTGCGTTTGTATTTGATACTGATGTATACACACTAGCTGGGCCTGGATGCCCACTGTATTCCCTCCCTCCCTCCCTCCCTCCCTCCCTCTCTCTCTCTCTCTCACACACATCTAGAGAAACATGTACACTGCCTGACCTCCCGGCAGGCATAGCAGGGTAAATAAACATCTGCAGCTATGACCACAGTCAGCTCATCAGCCCCACCTGCCCTGCAGGGTGTCTGTTGTGGGGAGGGGAAGGGAAAGGAGATTGTAAGCCACTCTGAGACTCCTTTGGGTGATGAAGGGCGGGGTATGAATCCAGTCTCCTCCTCTTCCTCTATTCTGCTGTGGTCAGGCCTCACTGGGAGTCCTCTGTCCAGTTTTGGGCACCACATTTTAGGAAGGATGTTGAAAAGCTCGAGCGTGTCCAGAAGAGGGCAACCAGGATGGTGAGAGGGTTGGAGTCCAAGTCTTAGGAGGAAAGGCCGAAAGAGTTGGGTCTGTTTAGCCTGGGAAAGAGAAGGCCTAGAGAGGACGTGATTGCAGTCTTCAGATATTTGAAAGGCTGTCATGTAGGAGATGGAGCAGATGTATTCTCTTTTGCTCCGGATTGCAAGACTAGATCTAATGGAGGGAAATAACAAGGGAGAAGAAGAGAGAAGAGATTGGATTTATATCCCGTCCTTCACTACTCAAGGGAGTCTCAGAGCGGCTCACAACCTCCTTTCCCTTCCCTTCCCCACAACAGACACCCTGGGAGGTCGGTGGGGCTGAGAGAGCTCTGACAGAAACTGCTCTTTTTTCAGGACACCTCTTGTCAGAGCTATGGCTTGCCCAAGGTCATCCAGCCAGGTGCGAGTGGAGGCGTGGGGAATCAAGCCCGGTTCTCCCAGATTAGAGTCCGCGCACTTAACCAGGACACCAAACTGGCTCTCGATGGATACTGGAGTTGATACCGGCTAAATATCAGGAGAAGCTTCCTGACTGTAAGAGTGGTGGAGCAGTGGGACAGACTGCCTCGGGAAGGGGCGGATGCTCCTTCACTGGAGGTTTTCAAGCGGAGGCTGGACAACCATCTTCCGGGTATGCTGTAGGGCTCTCTTTCTCGGCTGTGCTCCTGCAGAGTGCAGGGGGGTTGGACTAGATGATCTGCGAGGTCCCTTCCAACTCTATGATTCTATTCTTCTCTCTCTCTCTCTCTCTCTCTCTCTCCCCCCTCTTTCTCTCTCTCTCTCTCTCTCTCTTTCTTTCTTTCTTTCTTTCTTCAGAACATTTGCCGCCGCCTAAACATAGGAATGCCTCCCCCAGGCCTGCATTTGGCGGCATTGTCCTCATAAGTCCCCCCCTCCCCACTCTCCCTCCCCCTTCTCTCTAGTCATTAATGTTTGATAGTACTTTATTTTGGAAGTCTTATTGGTAGTTCAGGTACTCTAAGTAAAAACTTCTAGGTACATTAATTTAATAAAAGATATGGGAACATGCAGCTCTGGGCAAGTGCACGGGGTTCTGACATTCTGGGAAAGTGGCGTTTGGTGTAGCACTAGAATAGAGGGCTGACGGAGGGAGCTCCATATTCTTAAAGCCAGTGTTTTAAGAATGAGATGCTTGGAATGATCGCGCCTTCCGGCCCTTCCCGTTGCCCCACAGAAGCATCTTGCTGTGCCCCAGTCTGAGCCACTGGGGAGGAGCTGGCACATTTCAAACCGTGGGGGGGGCGGGAGGGGCTGCTGGGGGGCCGGGAGGGGCTTGGGGACAAGGCCTGACCAGCAGGTTCTCTGGGTATCCCGTGTGGGGAGGTCAGGCCTGCATGTCACTCCTGCTGCTTGCACTCATGCTGTTCCAGAAGTCAAATCCCCAAACCCAGGCAGAGGATGTGGGGTCTCCTCTCCCAGGACCAGGCTCTGGGGGGTGACTGATCCTCCCCCTGCTCTCTCTGGGTCACATGCTGGGTCCCCCCCCCCCCCCGGCGCAGTGGGCCCCCACCTCTTCTCTAAAAAGGCCCCCCCCCCCCGGGCTCAGTAGTGCCCAAGTTCCTGTTCAAGAGCCCGTTTGGTGTAGTGCGTTCGAGAGCCAGTGGTTAAGTTGTTGTTCAGTCGCACAGTCGAGTCCGACTCTTTGCGACCCCATGGACCAGGCCTTCCGGTCTTCTGCTGTCCTCTGAAGTTGGCTCAACTTCATGTTTGTTGCATCTATGACACTGTCTAACCATCTCATCCTTTGCCGTCCCCGTCTTCTTTGACCTTCAATCTTTCCCAGCATCAGGGTCTTCTCCCTGTGGTTAAGTGCGCGGACTCTAATCTGGGAGAGCCGGGTTTGATCCCCCACTCCTCCACTTGCACCTGGCTGGATGACCTTGGGCAAGCCGTAGTTCTGACAAGAGCTGTCCTTGAAAAAGAGCCGTTTCTGTCAGAGCTCTCTCAGCCCCACCTGCCTCCCAGGGTGTCTGTTGTGGGGGGGGGGAAGGAGTTTGTAAGCTGCTCTGAGACTCCTTTGGGAAGTGAAGGGCAGGGGATAAATCCAGTCTCCTTCTCCTCCTCTTCATAGAGTCATAGAATCATAGAATGCTAGAGTTGGAAGGGACCTTGCAGGTCATCTAGTCCATCCCCCTGCACTCTGCAGGAGCGTAGCCGAAAGAGAGCCCTACAACAGACCCGAAAGAGGGTCCTCCAGCCTCCCCCGCTAGAAAACGCCCAGCGAAGGAGCATCTACCACCACCTCCTGAGGCAGTCTGTTCCACTGCTCAACCACTCTGACAGTCAGGAAGTTTCTGCTGATATTTAGCCGGTAACGACTCCCTTGTAATTTCCACCCATTAGATCTAGTCTTGCAATCCGGAGCAAGACTTCTTCTTCTCCTCCTCCTCCTCCTCCGTCTTCGTCTGTCTTCTTCTTGGCCATGCTCTGCCTAAGACGGGGACCGCCTGTCTGTCGGCCAGAGGGTATCTTCTTGAGCGTCCGGCCCGGCTCCTGGGGCCAGCGGCTCTGGAGCACCACCAGGACTCATCGCAAACCTCGGGCCTCGTCAGGGGGGACGTGACCAGCCTCTCAACTGGAGGAGCTGCCCAACTTCACATTCCAGAGAGCCAGCCAGGAACTTAATCCCGCCTCCCAGCCGGAGCTGGCCTGGGCTCCCTGCGGGAGAGGGTGCCCACAAGTTCCTGGAGGTCACCGCAGCCCCAACAGAGCAGGCTGCGAGAAGAAGGCAGACTGGCGCTTTGTTGTTCTCTGGGAGGGGGTGTGTGTGTCTCTCTCCCCTTTGGGGCTGGCTCTTTCTGGAGCCGGTAGGGTTGCCAGGTCTGGGTTGGAGATTACCTGGAGACTCTGGGGGTGGAGCTGGGAGAGGGAGGGGCTTGGGGAGGGGAGGGGCCTCGGAGCCCACCCTTCAAAGCAGCCATTTCCTCCTCCAGGGGAGCTGATCTCTGCCGGCTGGAGATCACTTGTAAAAGCCGGAGATCTCCAGGCCCCACCTGGAGGCTGGGAACCCTGGGAGCCAGGCTCTACTGGTACCTTTCTGATCCTGGAGGCAACCTCTTTCTACCTGGGGAGTGGCGTTGGCAGCTGCCTGTCCAGGGATGCGTGGGCTGCGCTCGTCATGAATAGTCATCACAATATTTATTAGGCGAGGGATATTTAGGACGCTTTCGGGCAGGGGGAGTGCCGGCCGTTTCATTGTGTCAGCTCATTGTGTATTTATGCTTTCATTGGACACAATTTTAATTGAAAATGAGTCCTCTTGTTTTCCTGGGCTCCTCACGGCTCCTACCCACACACGCCTCCCCCCTCCCCCTCCCCCCTCATTGGCGGAGATGGCTGCGGAGGAGAGCCAGGCCCGGAATGGAAATTGGCCTTGTGTCATTGATTCGGATGATGAATGTGGTGGGAGGCGGAGGGTCGGTGGCTTCCTCCCCCCCCCATCACTGCCTTGCAGCAGGCAGCTGATCACTGGGCCTGGAAGGGTTCCGAATTTGGTGTGTGGGGGGCTATCTGGGGAGGGTTGTGCCGGGCCAAAGCTGTCTTCGGCTTCCAACTGCCCCTCCTAAGAGAATAGATCTGGCTCCATCTTCTACATGACAGTCCTTCATATACTTGAAGACTGCAGTCGTGTCCCCTCTAGGCCTTCTCTTTCCCAGGCTAAACAGACCCAACTCTCTCAGCCTTTCCTCCTAAGACCTGGATTCCAACCCTCTCACCATCCTGGTTGCCCTCTTCTGGACACGCTCGAGCTTGTCGACATCCTTCCTACAATGTGGTGCCCAAAACTGGACACAGGACTCCAGGCGAGGGCCGACCGTAGCAGAATAGAGCGGAACGACCACCTCCCTTGCTGAAGGTTCAGTCCTTGGCAGCATCTCCACTTCCGAAAAGGGAATCGGGCAGGAGATGATGGGAAAGGCCCCTCTTGCCAGACAGAGGAGACGAGAGGGGACTGGGGGTCCTGCTCCAGAGGAGGCAGCATGACGGGGCACCCAACATTGCAACGGGCTCTGCGCTGGCCCACCTGCCTGCTTTGGTCCCCCATATATGGCTCCCGTTGTAGATGGTTGCACAGGGTGCTGGATTTGCAGAGCGGCCCTGTCTTTGATCAGGCTGACTCGGATAATAATTGCAGCTGTTTGCCAAGTGCGGGCAGGGATTAGGAAGGGGGACCACACCTCCTGCCCACCGGTGCCAGGTTTCTGCGTTTCTAAGCCACCCGTCCCGGCGGCGTGGGCCCCACTCAGCCCGGTTCCCCAGAGTTCTCGCCGTCTGCTTGGTCCTGGGCCACTTGTCGCCCTCCCGCTGCCTGCCTTGGTGGCCCCCAAAGCACGCTTGGCAGCCCTTTGGCCCTCTGGGGGACCTGCCGAAGGAGCATCCTGCAGACGTCTTGGCAAGGTGGTGCCTTCTGGAACAGGACACGGCTGGGTTCGGAGTGAGATGCCAAGGAGGGGGCTGCCGTGTGCCCCTCATGGAAGAAGAAGAGAGGAGGTAGGCCTCTCTCGGCCTGGAGAGACGCTGCCCGTCTGAGCAGGCAGTAGTGACCCTGATGGACCGAGGGCCTGATTCAGTTACGAGGCAGCTTCATCTGCCCACTAGACACGGTGGCTTTTTCATAGCTCCGGGGCAGAGCCCCTGCTTGGCACGCAGGGCCCCCAGGCTCAGTCCCCGGCGGCATCTCCAGCTCAAAGGGCCAGGCGTGAAAGACCCTGTTCTGCCGGAGACCCTGGAGAGCGGCTTCCAGTCTGAGCAGACAAGACTGACCTGCATGGACCCGGGGTGGTGGTGGTGGTCTGATACTAAGAACATAAGAACATAAGAGAGAAGCCAATGCTGGATCAGGCCAATGGCCCAATTTGGTGTGGTGGTGAAGTGTGCGGACTGTAATCTGGGAGAGCCGGGTTTGATTCCCCCACTCCTCCACTTGCACCTGCTGGATGACCTTGGGCAAGCCGTAGTTCTGATAAGGGCTGTCCTTGAAAAAGAGCCGTTTCTGTCAGAGCTCTCTCAGCCCCACCTCCCTCACAGGGTGTCTGCTGTGGGGAGGGGAAGGGAAAGGAGATTGTAAGTCCCTCTGAGACTCCTTTGGGTAGTGAAGGGCAGGATATAAATCCAATCTCTTCTTCTTCTTGAAAAAGAGCAGTTTCTGTCAAGAGCTCTCTCAGCCCCGCCTACCTCACAGGGTATTCGTATGGGGAGAGGAAAGAAAAGGAGTTTGTAAGCCCCTCTGAGTCACCTTTGGGTAGTGAAGGGCGGGGGATAAATCCAATCTCTTCTTCTTCATCATTCAGTCCAACACTTTGTGTCACCCAGTGGCCAAAAATACCAGGGGCCACCAGGAGGTCCAGCAGTTGGGCCAGGACACTAGAAGCCCTCCCACTGTTCCCCCCCCCCAAGCACCGAGAATACAGAGCATCCCTTGCCCCAGACTGTTAGTTCCTATCTATACCTTGTGGCTAAGAGCCACTGATGGACCTCTGCTCCATATGCTTATCCAATTCCCTCTTGAAGCCGTCCATGCTTGTAGCCGCTGCCCCCTCCTGTGGCAGTGAGTTCCAGGTGTTCATCACTCTTGGGGTGAAGAAGTTTACTTTGGCAACCAGCTTCATGAGTCTCCCTAAGGCCTCGGGTCGCCTGGTGGCCGCCTCTCTGGCCCCCTGAGAGCGATCACCGTCAAAGGACTGCCGGGGGCCACTGCTGGCTTCCGCCTGCCTGCCGCCGTCCCTGCACAGCTTCCTCACCTTCGTTGTGGGGCTGTTTGCGGAGCCAAGGGGGAGCTCGAATGGGTTCAGGGACCCATTGGCAAAAAAGCCAGCGTTTCCCCTTCCCCCCCAGTCTAGTCGGGCCTCTTTGCCTCTCCCCTTTGCTGCTGGGAGCTGGTGCCTCCTTTGTGTACTGTAACCCCTCCCAAACAGGTGAGGTTCCGGAGCACACCTGCGCCGAGCCCCCCCAGCCCTCCCCTTCAGCTGGAATGGCCTGTCAGGATTGGGGGGGCTCCTTCCTTTCCCCCTCCCGCCGGACTCTGGGTCCGTCTCCCCACCGCCCGTCCCTTCCTGCCCACCGCCGCCTCCTTCCCCCGAGATCGGAAAGTGAAATTGATTGAGGCTGACGGCCAGCGAAGGTGGCTGCTGCTCGCGCAGAAGCGCACCGCCCCGTCTCCGTGGCGGGGAGATAATCGAGGTGGAATATTTGATCGGCCGGGAAATGAGGTGCTAAATTTGTTGTGAGATGGGTGTCAAAATCAATCCAGGCGCCTTCCTTCTGGGGGGGGGGGGGAAACTAAATGAGAAATCATTAGGTTACACAGTCGGGAGGGGCAAGGTGGGTCTATTTTTTGGGGGGGTGGGGTGGGAATCATTAGCTTCCGAGCGTGTGCATGCGCCGTGCAATAGCCAAGTGTGACAAACAATCCCTGCGCCATTAGCGTCTCTGTTCCCGCTTGGAAGAGCCGTGTGTCTGGAATCTTCCTCCCGGGTGCAACGGAATTGGGAGGGGAGGGCTGCTTTTCGTACGCGCCGGGGGTGCCATCGCTCGGCAAAGACGTGAAGGCGATGCCTTTGCTTCTGGGCGCGGGGGCGGGTCAGTTTTTAGGACACGCCAGGTTCTTCAGCGCTGAGAAGAGGGTCGGTTTGGTCTTCCTCTCCGGCCAGCTGGTCTTGGCTTTGTCGGCATGGGAGGCCTTCGTGGCCGGCAATTCCCCCATCTCATCCCGCCCACGTTTGCAACCGTGAGCCCTTTGCCCTTTCGTTAGGTACTCCTCTCTGTATCCATCCGGCCTTGTGGCTTCGCCTTCGTATTAACATTTTCTGCCCTTTTCCTCAGCAAGAGTTCACCCACTTGGAGGCATCGGTTGCAGGATCCTGGCCACCTTTGGGGGCTCTTGTTTTCCGTGGCCTCCCAGGGGATGGCTGCCAGGGGTCTCCTGGGCAAGGCTCCCTCTAAGCCGCGGAGCCCTGTGGGCACAATATTCTCCTTTGTGAGCTACCGGCATTAAAGTTGTGAGTGAGCGACTTGGCTGCTGCATAAATCAGTTTGCTCTGGAGCCCTCCCTCCCTGGGCGAAGACAAAAATGTGTGCGCTGGAGGCTAAAGAACTGTGAGCTAGCTCACGCTCACTCAGCTTAGAGGGAACACTGCTCCTGGGGTGACTTGGGAGACTGCAGGGACTCTGTTTCAGCCCTGCAGAGGGGAGGGGAGCAGAGCTTGGGCCATCCTGCAGGAGAGAAGAGAGCCTGTCCTAGAAAGGCCACAAGTGGCACCTCCCGATTTTTGGTCTCTCCTCCTGTTCGCTCTGTGTGTGTTCTGTGGTTGACGGACCCCCAGTGCCTGACCAAGGGGCTTCCGCTTCAGTCGGCCCCTCTTTAAGAAGGCACCGTGTCCTCTGTGTGTGTGTGTGTGTGTGTGTTTGCCGCAACAGACAAACGGCTGGTTATCTTTGGCATCATCATCACACACTTCTCTGTGTTTTACTGTTCTGCATAACTTATTCTGGTTTTGTGCATCAGGGCCTCTGAGGACACACACACACCCCGCTTTCCGCACATGCTTCCCAAGTGCCTTTGCAATCATATGAACGTAAGAACATAAGAGAAGCCAATGTTGGATCAGGCCAATGGCCCATCCAGTCCAACACTCTGTGTCACACAGTGGCCAAAAATACCAGGTGCCCTCAGGAGGCCCAGCAGTGGGGCCAGGACACCAGAAGCCCCTCCCACTGTTGCCCCCCTCAGCACCAAGAAGACAGAGCATCACTTGCCCCAGACAGAGAGTTCCTATCTATACCTTGTGGCTAAGAGCCACCGATGGACCTCTGCTCCACATAAGAACATAAGAGAAGCCAATGTTGGGTCAGGCCAATGGCCCCTCCAGTCCAACACTCTTCTGTGTCACACAGTGGCCAGAAATACCAGGGGCCATCAGGAGGTCCAGCAGTGGGGCCAAGACACTAGAAGCCCTCCCACTCTTGCCTCCACCCCAAAAGCACCAAGAATGCAGAACATCCCTTGCCCCAGACTGAGAGTTCCTATCTGTACCTTGTGGCTCATAGCCACTGATGGACCTCTTCTCTTAACATAAGAAAATAAGAGAGAAGCCAATGTTGGATCAGGCCAGTGGCCCAGCCAGTCCAACACTCTGTGTCACACTGTGGGGGCCAAAAATACCAGGTGCCCTCAGGAGGTCCAGCAGTGGGGCCAGGACACTAGGAGCCCTCCCACTGTTGACCCCCCCCCCCACCCCCCAGAATACAGCGCATCCCTTGCCCCAGACTGAGAGTTCCTGTCTATACCTTGTGACTCATAGCCACCGATGGACCTCTGCTCCAGATGCTTATCTAATTCCCTCTTGAAGCTGTCCATGCTTGTAGCTGCCACCCCCTCCTGTGGCAGTGGGAGGGCTACATGAGGGCTAGAAACCAGACTGGGATCCTGAAATCTGCAAAAAAAAAACCCCGAACTATTATATGCTTTCCAGTGCCCTGCTGAATCGGGGCACCCACATGGCCCCTGATCTGCCTTCCTCTCCTCCGTTTTCGTCTGTGTCGCTAGGATGGTGGCGAAGGGAGCGTGGGACAGGACCAAGGAGTGGTGGGCCCTTCCTGCAGGATTCCCTGGCCCGTTTTATTTTCGCAGCGTGCCTGTGTCATAGAGCAATAGAGGCATAGAGACAGGGACTGACCAAAAAAGAGCCAGTTTGGTGTAGTGGTTAGGAGCACAGACTCTAATCTGGGAGAACCGGGTTTGATTCCTCACTTCTGCACGTGCAGCTGCTGGTGTGACTTTGGGCCAGTCACAAGTTCTCTCAGAGCTGTTCTCTCAAGGGCAGTCCTCAAAAGAGCTCTCTCAGCCCCACCTACCTCACAGGGTGTCCGTTGTGGGGAGGGGAAGGGGATTGTAAGCCACTCTTGAGACTCTGAATGAAGGGCAGGGTATAAATTCAATCTCTTCTTCTTCTTCTTCTTCTTCTTCTTCTTCTTCTTCTTCTTCTTCTTCTTCTTCTTCTTCTTCTTCTTCTTCTTCTTCTTCCTCCCACCCAGTGAGTTCCAGGGCTGAGCAGGGACTTGAACCCAGGCCTCTTGGGGGAAGCAGAGTCCACCCTACTGGCTCTCCCTACTGCTCTGGGTACGGATTTCCCTTCGCAGTTATTAAGAAGGTAAATTCTTTTTGGAAGAGAGGGACTGGGGGAGAGAAGAAGAAGAGGTTGGATTTATACCCCATGGCCCTTCACTACCCAAAGGTGTCTCAGAGGGGCTGACAAACTCCTTCCCCCTTCCCCTCCCCACAACAAGTACCCTGTGAGGTCGGTGGGGCTGAGAGAGCTCTTGACAGAAACTGCTCTTTTTTTCAAGAACAGCTCTGAGAGAACTGTGGCTTGTCCAAGGTCATCCAGCCAGGTGCAAGTGGAGGAGGAGTGGGGAATCAAACCCGGTTCTCCCAGATTAGAGTCCGCGCACTTCACCACGACACCAAACTGGCTCTCACGCCAAACTGGCTCTCATAATGAGCTCCCACATTTTAATTTTTGTCTGGGTTTTTTTTTTTTATGATGATGATTTAAAGCAGTTGTCGCCATTACCGAATGCGAAATGCAAACAACTGGAGCGTCCATCCCCTGGAGAAAGATTCCTGTCCGAGGCAGAGTGGAGGAAGGAGTCATCAGCTGATGGCTTCCCCTTCTCACACACACACACCCCTCCCCACCAACCAGGGCAAACGGTGACTCATGTGCCTGGCCTGTGTTCGTGGAGGGGGCCCTGCCTGCCTGCCTGCGCCCACCGCTTCCCCTCCCCTGCGGTGGGGGTGCCAGGGTCTGCCCTGCGACTGGAGCCGGGGTGGCACGAGGCATGAAGTGGCCCCCGCTGGCATTTCTCTGGGCAGGGGTGACTGGGTGGCGCCCTGGAGCTTCCTCGCCATCTTTGCCGTTGGACAGGAGCTGGTAGCCGCGGGGGGAAGGGTTGCTGGTCGACTGAGGCCCATTCTCCTCCGGTGGGCACACGGACGGTCTCGCTTGCATTCCGTGGGGCAGGGTGAATGCCCCATCCCTTTGGGGGGGAGAGGTGGTGGCTGTGGGAGGCTTGCTCCTGCCAGTCCAAGGCTGTCGGCACGGACAGGGATAGGAGCACTGTTCCCTCTAAGCCGAGTCAGTGTGAGCCAGCTCACAGTTTCTTAGCCTCTGGCGCACACCTTTTTGTCTTCGCTCAGGAAGGGATGGGGCTCCAGAGCAAACTGATTTATGCAGCAGCCCAATGGCTCGCCCACAGCTTTCATGCCAGTCGCTCACATAGTAGAAGTTTTGCCCACAAGACTCCACAGCTTAGAGGGAGCATTGAATATGAAATGTGCATCATTTGGGGTGGGGGGAGTGTTCCCAGCCCCCTCTCTTGATATTTGGGGGGTGGGTGGTAGCAAAGCACCCCGAGACTGAATTTTGGGTGGGTGGGCGCGTCGCTGGGATGCCGGCTTTTCCCCCCGCTGAGCTAGGCTGTTGCCTGGTTATCAAAACTCACTGCCTTTGATGTTTCTCAGATGTTTGGCCCACGCAGGAACCTTAAACTTCATCTCCGAGTCTCGCTGGAGGCCAAATCTGGTGAGCCTCTCCTTTGCATTGTGACGCCAGGCTCAAAGTGTTCCTTCTAAGGTCCTCTGGGGCAGAGACCTGCTTTGGTTTCTGGCATGACCGAGTCAGGTGCCGTGAGGGCACAGACCTGGCAGGTTGGCTGAAAGCACAGGGCCCACTGAGGGGGCATTCTCCCTGCGGCATCTGAGTGGCAACGTCGGCAAAAGGCACTCTGCGATGGCTTGGCCAAAGAGGGGCAGGAGGTGCCCTCTTAGGGGCTGCCGCGTCTCCGGCCAGAGGAAGGCCGCCTTCACCAGGGATGCTTTGAGGCCAACGCTGACCACCTGCGGCCCAGTTTTCCTGCTGGAAGGACTTGGGGAGGGGGCGTGGCTTAGTGGCAGAGCACCTGCTTGGCATGCAGGAGGTTCCAGGTTCAGTCCCCGGCAGCATCTCCAGTTAAAAGGACCAGGCAGGAGGTGATGGGAAAGACCTCTGCCTGAGACCCTGGAGAGCTGCAAAGAGGGGCCGTGGCTCAGTGGCAGATCATCTGTTTGGTATGCAGGAGGTCTTAGGTTCAGTCCCCGGCATCTCCAATTGAAAGGACCAGGCAGGAGGTGATGGGAAAGACCTCTGCCTGAGACCCTGGAGAGCTGCAAAGAGGGGCCGTGGCTCAGTGGCAGATCATCTGTTTGGTATGCAGGAGGTCTTAGGTTCAGTCCCCGGCATCTCCAATTGAAAGGACCAGGCAGGAGGTGATGGGAAAGACCTCCACCTGAAACCCTGGAGAGCTGTAAAGAGGGGCTGTGGCTCAGTGGCAGAGCATCTGCTCGGCATGCAGAAGGTCCCCGGTTCAGTCCCCGGCATCTCCAGGTAAGGATCAGGTAGCAGGTTAAGGTAGACCTTTACCTGAGACCCTGGAAAGCCGCTGCCAGTCTGACAATGGTGACTCTGATGGACCAAAGTTCCGATTCGGCGTAAGTCCGCTTTGGATGCTTCCTGTGACCTCTGAGGCCCTGCAGGGCCATTGCTGCCCCTTGGCCACCCAGGAAGTAGTAAGAGCGGAGGGCCCACTGCCTCTCCCTGCAGGGGGCTGCCTAGATCTCTACCCTTCCCACTGCAGGGGGTGGTCTGTTGGCTTTCTCATCTGTATCCAGGCTAGCAGGTAACCCCTCTGGTCTGGGAAGCAGGAAGGAAGAAAGAGGAGCAAGATTGTCTTTCTTGTTCCTTTGTTTCTATTTATAGCCCCCCCCCCCTTTCCAGTGGGACCCAAGGCGGATTACGAGTACGATTAAAAAAAAACCCAACTTTTAAATCTGTCAGTAAGTGGTGGATAACAAAATATGATAACAATAGCTGTTGTAGATTTCCCGGGTTGTCTGGCCGTGGTCTTGGCATTGTAGGACCTGACGTTTTGCCAGTAGCTGTGACTGGCATCCTCAGAGGTGTAACACAGAAAGATGGAGTACCTTGACACAGAGAGTACTCCATCTTTCTGTGTTATACCGCTGAGGATGCCAGTCATAGCTGCTGGCGAAACGTCGGGTCCGACAATGCCAAGACCACGGCCAGACAACCCGGAAAGTCTACAACAGCTAATGAACTCCGGCCGTGAAACATAAGATAACATACGATAACAATAGCCCGCTACCAATTGGTAGTCATCTCACTGTCCATCCAGGGCAGTTTGGGGATATAGGGTCAACTTGAAAAATGCTCAGTTGAAGATAGGGAGGGCCACAGAAGCCCAGAATTCAAATGTCACCCCTGCCACATGCCACAAGCTGCTGTCTCGGGGCCACGGAGCGTGGCGCATGTGAAGTGTAGTTGTTTGGCGGTGGATACCTTCGTGCCTCATATCTTTTTGGAACCTCCTCTTGTAAGCAGCTTGTTTGCACCGAGATGTTTCTCGAAGAATATTGGTTTACTTTTAGCATCACCTTTTTCCATTGAGACTCCAGGCGGATTATGGAAATAGAAAAACAATGCAGTAAAGACCCGTCAAATCACAACAGTAGAGAGGACAGTGACTGGAGAGCAATGGAATGAGAGACAGGAGAGTCCATCCCATGAAGAGACAATGGGATGCGTTCAATAAAGGAAGTGCAGTAAGGCAGGGAAACGCTCACGTTTTCACAGTCAATTAAAACCACAATCCTGTTCCCTGTATAAAACGGGGTCTCTTGCACAATTCTTTTTCTTTGCCCCCATTTTCCCTTCATAAAAATGTCCCCCTAGAATAGTTTTCTTTCGCACATTCTGGAGCACGATGGAAGCGTGCCAGCATTTGGCTCATTCTTCATCACGCGGCCAGATAATTTCTGAATATTTCATGCCCTCCCTTTCAGGAGAGCCCAACTCCTAGATTTTGGGCTTCTTCTCCCGCTTGCTGGGGGCCTAACTAAATCTGCTTTCCCTTCCCCTCCGCGGTAATTTCGGTCCCTTCCCCTCCTCCCCGTGATCCATGCCACCCCATTCAGTGATATTCTCAGGCTGAGGCAGGGGAGAGAAATCGCCCCAGCGGGGCCTAATCCGCCTCCAAATATCTTCCATTTCCCGAGGATTTTGCTCCTTCTCTTAGGCCTAAGTGCTCAAGTCCTTAAACTGGTCATCCGTAATCCCTCCTGTCTCTGTTCCCAGCCCCCCCCCCACCCATTTGCTGCCTACTTAGGCAAAATATCAGCTTCTTCTGTTTGTTGGCACTTTTGGCTTTTATTTGACACCCCCTCCCCAGCACAGTCCAAAGTTCTCTGTGCCTCTTCCTAATAAGAACATAAGAGAAGCCAATGCTGGATCAGGCCAATGGCCCATCCAGTCCAACACTCTGTGTCACACAGTGGCCAAAAATACCAGGTGCCATCAGGAGGTCCACCAGTGGGGCAGGAGGCCATTAGAAGCCCTCCCACTGTTGCCCCCCCCCCCCGAAGCACCAAGAATACAGAGCATCACTTGCCACAGACATATGAACATAAGAGAAGCCAAAGTTGGATCAGGCAGGGGCCATCAGGAGGTCCAGCAGGGGGGCCAGGACACTAGAAGCCCTCCCACTGTTGCCCCCGCCCCCAGCTCCAAGAAGACAGAGCATCCCTTGCCCCAGACCGAGAGTTTCTATCTATGCCTTGTGGCTCAGAGCCACTGATGGACCTCTGCTCCATATGTCCATCCAATCCCCTCTTAAGAACGTAAGAGAAGCCAATGTTGGATCAGGCCAGTGGCCCATCCAGTCCAACACTCTGTCACACAGTGGCCAAAAATACCAGGTGCCATCAGGAGGTCCAGCAGTGGGGCCAGGACACTAGAAGCCCTCCCACTGTTGCCCCCCCAAGGACCAAGAAGACAGAGCATCCTTTGCCCCAGACTGAGAGCTCCTATCCATACCTTGTGGCTAATAGCCACTGATGGACTTCTGCTCCATATGTTTATCTAATTCCCTCTTGAAGCTGTCCATGCTTGTAGCCGCCGCCACCTCCTGTGGCAGTGAATTCCATCTGTAATCACTCTTTGGGTGAAGAAGCACCTCCTAGCACCTTTAGAAGAAGAAGAGAAGAAGAAGAGGTTGGATTGATACCCCATGGCCCTTCACTACCCAAGGGAGTCTCAGAGGGGCTTGCAAACTCCTTTCCCTTCCCCTCCCCACAACAGACACCCTGGGAGGTAGGTGGGGCTGAGAGAGCTCTTGACAGAAACTGCTCTTTTTGAAGGACAGCTCTTATCAGAACTACGGCTTGCCCAAGGTCATCCAGCAGCTGTAAGTGGAGGAGTGGGGAATCAAACCCGGTTCTCCCAGCTTAGAGTCCACACACTTAACCACGACACCAAACTGGCTCTTGGTATGCCATCCGGGAGGACAGGCGCCTAATTTTCCAAGAGGCTGGAAGCAGAAGTCCCCGTCAGTGCCTCTCGCCTCCCAGGGTGGAAAAGTGCAGCACGGCCATTCCCAGGCATGGTGTTTCCCCACCATCCGTGGTTCACAAAGGGCTGCTTCCGCTTTTTCAAATGTGGCGGCCTTCTCTTGCTCTTTCCTGGCCCAGACTCTTTGTTACGCTGCTTCTGGGTGGCCAGAAAGGGAATTAAATTCACACACATGAACACAGACTTGAAGCTGGGCTCCTGCTGAGTCAGACCCCCCCCCCCCGGTCCATCAAGGTCAGTATCGCCTACACAGGCTGGCAGTGGCTCAGGCAGAGAAAGGTCTGTCACATCCCCTGCTACTTGGTCATTTGAACTGGAGATGCCAGGGATTGAACTGGGAACCTTCTGCACGCCAAGCAGGTGCTCTGCCACTAAGATGTGGCCCCTCCCCCCCTTTTAACTCCATCGTGGTGCATAAGAATGTAAGAGAAGCCATGTTGGATCAGGCCAGTGGCCCATCCAGTCCAACATTCTGCATCACACAGTGGCCAAAACCCAGGTGCCATCAGGAGGTCCACCAGCGGGGCCAGAACTCCAGAAGCCCTCCCACTGTTGCCCCCCAAGCACCAAGAAGACAGAGCATCACTGCCCCAGATAGAGTATTCCATCTATAAAAGGTAAAGGTAAAGGTTCCTCCTTGCTCGAAAGCCAGTCGAATCCGACTCTAGGGTTGCGGTGCTCATCTCCATTTCCAAGCCGAAGAGCCAGCACTGTCCGAAGACATTTCCGTGGTCATGTGGGCAGCATGACTAAAAACCAAGGCGCACGGAACGCTGTTCCCTTCCCACCGAAACGGTACCTATTTACGTACTTGTCATATCTTGCTTTCGAACTGCTAGATTGGCAGGAGCTGGAACTAGAGACGGGAGCTCATTCCGTCATGCAGCACACTCGGGTCTCGAACTGCTGAACTTCCAACCTTCCACAGCCTGCAGTTCACCGTCTTAACCACTCGAGCCACCGCAGCTCTTTTTTTCCATCTATACCTTATGGCTAGTAGCCACTGATGGACCTCTGCTCCATATGTCTCTCTGACCCAGCCTTGAAGCTGCGCTATGCCTGTAGCCACCGCCACTTCCTGCAGCCGTGAATACCATCCCTCTTTGAGGGAAGAGGTACCACTGGTATTGGGGGTGGTGGTGGAAAGTGCCATCATGTTGCAGCACATTTATGGGAACCCCATAGGACTTCCAAGGCAAGAGACATAGAAAGGTGGTTTGCCACGACCGGTCTTTGTGTGCGGACCCAGGGCTTCCTTGGTGGTCTCCCATGGGCTTCTGCAACTCAGAGAAGATACCGGTATAGCTCAGGGTTCCTTCCCGTTTTTGTTGTGGTTGTTGTTGTTGAGAAGAAGAAGAAGAAGAAGAAGAAGAAGAAGAAGAAGAAGAAGAAGAAGAAGAAGAAGAGGAGATTGGATTTATACCCCGCCCTTCACTTGGAGTCTCAGAGGGGCTCACAAACTCCTTTCCCTTCCCCTCCCCACAGCAGACACCCTGTGAGGTGGGTGGGGCTGAGAGAGCTCTTGACAGGAACTGCCCTTATCTTCTTCGTGGTCTCTGTGCATCACACCCTTGGGATATACTGCGCCTGCGCTGACCTTCTCGGTACCGGTAGCTAGCAAAAGGGATTTTCGCGCCTCTCCCAGGTCACGCGCCGGCTCCACTGCGCATGACCAAGGAGGGGCACGCAGATCCCGCCAGTTCTTTTCTGACCGCCGCGCTGGTAGGACGCCTTCTGCTTCGGTCTGTTAAGTACCTAACTTCTGCTAAACTTGCGTTTAGTTAGTTTCCTTTTCTTTATTTTGTTTTTTGTAGTTAGCATTTTTCTTCGGTGTGTTTGTTCCTTGTCTTTAACGTTTCCCCCTCCGCTGGCCTATGGCCCCGCGGTGGGGTTGTTTCAAACGGTGTAAGACTTGCGGCCTTAAAATATCTCCCACCGACGGGCATTCGCTTTGCCTCGTCTGTTTAGGGGAGTCGCACTGTGTTTCTAAGTGCGGACATTGCCAGAAATTCTCGAACCAGACGAGAAAAAACAGGGCAGCTCGTCTGCACTTGGCTTTGATGGAGAAGGCGCTATCTCCACAGTCGTCTTCGCCGTTGGACACGTCCGGGCACGCCTCGATGTCCACCCTGGCTGCGGACACTTGTCCTCCCGTTTCGGGACCATCGACGTCGACGGTCGCAATCGATGCTTCGGCACCGAAACGATCGACGCCGATAAAAGACCACCCCGTACCTTCCAAGATCCGGAAGCAGGGGATATCTGATGCCGTACCTTCCAAGATCCGGAAGCAGGGGATATCTGATGCCGTACCTTCCAAGATCCGGAAGCAGGGGATATCTGATGCCGTACCTTCCAAGATCCGGAAGCAGGGGATATCTGATGCCGTACCTTCCAAGATCCGGAAGCAGGGGATATCTGATGCCGTACCTTCCAAGATCCGGAAGCAGGGCAAAGACTCACAGCAGTCGAAGAAACCTAAAACGGACAAGTCGAAAGTCCATAAGGTTTCAGCTAGTCAAGGTCGAGATCTCACGCAAGAACCTCATCACCTGATTGGTTCAGATCTCGACATCGACCTTACTCAGCAGACAAATCAGTCGCAATCTGATATGTCGAGTCGTCAATCCTCTCATGCTTCCCCGGAACGTGGAGTCGATGATCGACACCGACCGGCATCCCCTACTTTAACCTGGGATGAGAGACAGTGGCATTACTTGTATGGAAGCCGATACCCATACCCATGGGCTTTTCCTCCACCACCTCCACCTGACTGGGATCGTCAATCGGTGTCATCCCGCATCTCGCAGTTTCGGGATCGATCCTCGGTATCGAAGCAGTCCATGCCGATACATCCACCAGACCCGGCTGCACCCCCGGTCAACATGCCGACAACGCATCAACCGGAATTACCCGGATCATCCCCGGAACCATCCAATGTATCCTCCGATTCAGACGACTCCTCTGAACATATAGAGGACGTGAACATACAATCCACCCCACAGGATGTGGAAGCGGATCTGCCTATTTCTCCATCAGAGGATGTTAAGTCATATGGAGACTTTGTTCAACGTATGGCGTTGGACCTGTCTATGACTCCTACTCTCGTTGCCAGTTTCGTGGATGACAATGTTTTTGACATTATGCATTCCAACACTTCGCCTTCTGTGGCTCTTCCAATGACAAAAGTCCTCTTACAAACTACTAAGGACTTTTGGACCCATCCAGCCTCCATTACTGTATCCAATAAACGTCTGGATCACATGTACAAGATCCAAGAATCTGGGGCTGAGTTTCTATACACGCATCCTAAACCCAATTCTTTGGTCGTATCGTCGTCCACGAAAGGAAAATCGAGTCACTCAACGCCATCAGATAAGGAAGGAAAGAAGTTGGACTCGGTGGGCAGAAAATTTTACACTGTCGGTGCAATGGGCATTAAAACGGCAAATTATGCAGCCTGCATGGGCCGCTATCAGTTCAATTTGTGGAAACGCTTAAACGACTTCCTTCCACATGTACCAAAGGAATGTCAGCCTCAGATTAAGAGGCTTCAAAATGAAGGGATGGTACTGGCTAGACATCAAATTAGTGCTGCCAAGCATTCCTTGGAATCTGCTAGCAAGACTCTAGCAACTTCCGTAGCCCTACGCAGACATGCCTGGCTCCGTTCCTCCTCATTGCCATATGATACCAGATCGTCGGTGGAGGACCTTCCTTTTGAAGGCTCTGGACTGTTTAGTTCCACCACTGATACGGTATTACAGGAAATGGATAAGAGTATCAAGACGTCTAAAAGTCTGGGAATCTCTCCCCCAACTAAATACCCTAAGACCAAGCAATGGCCTAGACAATCTTGGTCTTCTAGACAACCGTACAACAAATCGCCTACGGATCAATGGCAAAGACCTCCCTCTTCTCAGTCAAGGTCTTTTCCCCCTAAGAATAAAGGACAATCATCGGGTGCCTATAAGTCGAAGTTTCCCAAGAATCCCAAACAGGGGCTTTGACTTCAGCCTTACTGCTCATACTCGCCTCGCTCCCTTTCTTCACGCATGGCTGGACATTTCTACAGACAAATGGGTTCACTCTATAATAAGAGATGGCTATCTCATAGAGTTTTCTCAAATCCCCACAATTTCCCATTTCGTCGGAACTCCAACGTCACCTGTCCTGATGCAAGAAGTACGATCTCTGTCACTGAAAAACGCTATAGAGATAGTCCCGGCGGCAGATCGTTGCCACGGGATTTATTCCAGATATTTCACGGTCCCCAAGAAGGACGGAGGACTTCGTCCAATTATGGATCTAAGATTTCTCAATCGATTCATTGTTTACAAAAAGTTTCGTATGACCACTTTGCAAAGTATTTTACCACTCCTGCCTCCAGGGACATGGATGGTCACTTTAGATCTCAAAGACGCTTATTTTCACGTCTCCATCCATCCTCGTCACAGAAAATTCCTCAGATTCACGGTCGGAGAGGACCATTATCAATTCAAAGCCCTCCCCTTCGGGCTCTCTACCGCCCCCAGGGTTTTCACGAAGGTAATGGTGGTTGTCGTCGCCCACCTTCGTCTTCAGGGCATTCAGATTTTTCCGTACATAGACGACTGGTTAATGGTGGCAGATTCAAAGGACTGTCTCCTTCAGCACATCACCATTACACTGTCGACCCTATCCTCCCTTGGAATTCTAGTCAATTTGCAGAAATCCATGCTGCAACCTGCAACTCGCGTGCAGTTCATAGGAGCTGTCATAGATTCCCTGGCCACTCGGGCCTACCTTCCTCGCCAACGGGCAGATACCATTCGTCTGGAAATTCGACGTTTGTTCCGATCCAATGTGACATCAGCAGTCCACGTTCAGCGGATCCTGGGTCTCATGGCAGCCACCACCTCTGTGATCGAGTGTGCACGCCTTCGCATGCGTCCGTTGCAGCTTTGGTTTCTAAAGAAATTTCGCCCCTCCTTTCACCCCCCAAGTCTTCGACTAGTCGTGCCTCCTCAGGTCCTTACCTCCCTGCAGTGGTGGCTCGTGGACACCAATTTGCTGGCGGGTGCACCGTTCCAACCGATTGTTCCCGTGATGTCGATCACCACAGACGCCTCCCTGTGGGGTTGGGGTGCTCATACGGACGACACTTGTGTGGGTGCTCCATGGCAGCCCCTTTGGAAACGTCATCACATCAACTATCTGGAACTGCTGGCCGTAAAATTTGCCCTCAGATCCTTGCACAAACAGGTTGCAGGGAAAGCTGTGTTAATATTTACGGACAATACAACTGCAATGGCTTATATCAATCGCCAGGGCGGGACAGTGTCCAGATCCCTTTGCAGGCTAGCTATGGACATATGGGAAGAGTGCCTTCATCGGAATATCACTCTCCAAGCTGCCCATCTGCCAGGAACTTTGAACCAGCAAGCAGATTTCCTGAGCAGAGGAGGAGCATCGGACCACGATTGGGAGCTGAATTCAAAGTATCTCCTCCCTCTTTTTCAACGTCTGGGACATCCCCACATCGATGTTTTTGCAACTCGATTCAACAAGAAGTGTCCCATGTTTTGTTCCAGAGCGGGGTTGGACCCTCTGTCACTGGGGGACGGCCTGTTGATATCGTGGGCTCACAACTTTCTGTACCTATTTCCTCCGATTCCGCTGCTTCACAGGGTGTTGGTGAAAATACAACACGACAAGCCCCATTGTCTTCTAGTAGCCCCCTGGTGGCCTCGGCAAGTTTGGTTCCCGACACTGTTGAGGTTAGCCAAGGGATCCTTTGTACACCTGCCGCAGGAGTTGGATCTCCTCCAGGCTCAGGAGGGCCAGGTCCTTCACTACGATCCTCTGAGTCTCAAGCTGACTCTGTGGGAAATACGCTTTCAGTGATGGACGCTCGTATCAATGATGTCTTGTTGAACTGTCGTAAACTGTCTACTCGGACTTCCTACACAAGGAAGTGGAATCTATTCCTGCAGTATTTGAATTCCTCAAATCTACCTCCTCCGCCAGTGGATTTGAGGTCTATTTTTGCATTTATTTTGTCCAGAATGGACTTGGGTCTCAGTTTTTCGTCGGTTAAAGTGTATTTAGCTGCGGTGTCAGCTTTTCATCCATCTGTTGATGGGTTTTCAGTTTTCTCGCATCCTCAGACAAAACAGTTTTGTAAAGGCCTTATTCGCCTGTACCCTCCCCGTCGTCCTCCAACCCCGGCCTGGGATTTGGCTTTAGTTTTGCGTTTTTTGATGGGAAAACCTTTCGAGCCATTGGCCACTTGCTCTCTAAAATTGCTGTCACTCAAGACTGCGTTTTTGGTGGCCATTACCTCTGCTCGTCGGGTCAGCGAATTGTCTGCTCTGAGGTGTGATCCACCATACTTAAGTTTTTCCCCACATGGGGTTTCATTGTCTTTGGACATCTCCTTTTTACCGAAAGTTGTTTCGGAATTTCATTTACGTTCAGATGTAGTTCTGCCATCATTTTTCCCGTCTCCTGCTAATGAAGAGGAACGGAAATTGCATTCTCTGGATGTTAAGAGAGCGTTGTTGTTCTATTTGGGCAGGACTAAGTCTTTTCGCCAGTCTCCAGCTTTGTTTGTTGCTCACAGTATGCCCTCCCAAGGGAAGAAGATCTCTTCCCAGAGGCTGTCGAGATGGATTGTGGAGGTGATCAAGCTATGCTACGCTTTGGCTAAGAAACCTCTTCCAGGTCAGCTTCGCGCCCATTCTACGAGGGCGGTAGCAACTTCCACAGCTTTCCTGCGAGGTATGCCGTTGGAGGACATCTGCAACGCTGCGACTTGGGCTACTCCGCTCACCTTCGTGAAGCATTATGCCCTTGATGTCCGGTCTTCTCGTCGTGTGGCGTTGGGTCGGTCTATATTGCAGACGGCGCAGATGTAGGGCCTCGGCCCCTCCTCCAGGTAAGAGTTATTGCTTGCTATTCTCCCAAGGGTGTGATGCACAGAGACCACGAAGAAGATAGACAGGTTGCTTACCTGTAACTGGTGATCTTCGAGTGGTCATCTGTGCATTCACACCACCCGCCCTCCTTCCCCTCTGCTCTCGGCCCTTCATCTTGTTTCTTTGAAGGCTGTTGGGCGGCGGTCAGAAGGAACTGGCAGGATCTGCGTGCCCCTCCTTGGTCATGCGCAGTGGAGCCGGCGCGTGACCTGGGAGAGGCGCGAAAATCCCTTTTGCTAGCTACCGGTACCGAGAAGGTCAGCGCAGGCGCAGTATATCCCAAGGGTGTGAATGCACAGATGACCACTCGAAGATCACCAGTTACAGGTAAGCAACCTGTCTTTTCAAGGACAGCTGTGCCAGAGCTTGTGACTCACCCAAGGTCACACACATGAACACAGACTTGAAGCAGCAGCTGGTTTTTATACCCCACTTTTCTCTACTTCAAGGAGTCTAATAAAAGTAGCTTCCAACCGCCTTCCCTTCCTCTCACCACAACAGGCACCTTGTGAGGTCGGTGGGGCTGAGAGAGAGCGGAGGGAACCGTGACTGGCCCAAGGTCACCCAGCAGGCTTCATGTAGCCCTGCTGGAAACACTGGGGTGGATCCCAGGGGTCTTTTCCACCTGTGGATGCTCCCTTGCCCCGCCCCGATGCCCCGATGCCTCGTGCTCCAGAGGGTGGCTCCTTGTTCGGGGGGGGGGAGTTCCACCACTGGGGGGAACCGGTCTGTCCTGGGCTACACTCCAGGAAGGGGGCTTTGAAATGGCGGAGAAGGGGCCAATGGAAGCAACCCCCTTCCGTGGTGGGGGTAAAGCGTGACTTTTGGATCCTGGGGATTTAATCGCCACCTTTCCAGGCTATTAAAATCTCATTTGAATGAAGAATGGCTGTTTCCCACTGTGACGTGTGATATTAGTTCTGTTCGCATCCGCATAAAAATCACAAGAGGTGGAGGAGAAACAGGCAGACAGCAGGAGGCTGAGAACCCCCTTGGCTTACCCCCCCCCCCCCCCCCCGCACCCCGCGGGTTTCCTCCATGCTGAGTCAGTGTGAGCTAGCTCACAGTTTTTCAGCCTCCGGCTCACACATGTTTGCCTTGGCTCAGGAGCGATGGCTTGAGATGGCAAACTCATTCATCGCCCGCTCACAGCTTTAACGCCAGTCGCTCACAAAGTAGAATTTCTGCTCACGGGACTCCACAGCTTAGAGGGAGCGCTGGAGGGGACCCTCCGGAGCCTGTTGCCAGCCGGGGGCCGAGGTCCTGGTTTGCCCTGTGGCTCCGCCTCGTGCTCAGGGGGCTGCGTCTCACCTGCTGGAAGGGCAGTGGAACGGTATCTGCTTGGCATACAGAAGGTCCCCCCGCCCCCCAGTTCAGTCCCCGGCTTAATTGGCAGGTTGTGTCCATGAGAGCTTTCTCCTCTCCTCCTGCGCCGTCCCCGGTCAGAGGAGACAAGATGGGCCTTGAGAGACCCCTACAGGGGCTGAGTCTGGCCAAGGCGGCCGCATGAGTTGAGGCGAAGAAGTCCCAGGGGTGTTTGTTTGCAGGGCAGGTTTCACCGGCGGGCTGCCTCCAACGGGGGGTGGGTGGGCTGCAGTGTGCCTGGCTCAGCTCACTCTCTGACCAGACCCCCCTCCCCACCCATCATGGCCAGCCACCCCTCACCCTATGCCGGCCTGGTCATCTTCCGTCTTCTACACCTGCTGTGGTGTGGTGGTTAAAGAGTGGTGGACTCTAATCGGGGAGAACCGGGTACGATTCCCCCACTCCTCCACATGCAGCCAGCTGGGTGGCCTTGCGTCAGTCACAAGTTCTCTCAGAACCGTTCCCTCAAGAATGGTTCTCTCAGAGTTCTCTCGGTCCCACCTACCTCATAGGGTGTCTTGTGGGGAGAGGAAGGGAAGGAGACTGTAAGCCACTCTGAGACTCCTTCGGGTAGTGAAGGGCGGGGTATAAATCCAGTCTTTTCATCCTCCTCCTCCTCCTTCTCCTTCCCTGGCATTATTTCCTGCCTCTGCAGGGGGGTTCTCTGCCTGACTTTCCCCTCCGGAGCTCATGTGTTTCTCAACTGAGCGCCCTGCGGCAGCAAACGACTTGGCGCTGCAGATCTTGGCTCCCGGCGCTGGGTTCCTCCTGCCCACGCGACATCTTTGGAGAGGCCAGCTGGGGCCTTTGCAAGCCCCCAAGGAAGACTTTGCAGCGCTCCAAGTCTCTTTTCAGCCTCCTTTTCAAAGACGGTGCTCCAGGGATCATGAGCACAGAGGCCCCCTGGAGCGGCTGCCTCAGCCTGGTGGCCTGGGAGGGAGGTGTGAAGGCCCACCCCACTCCCGACTTGCTCTGCGCCTGGTTCCTCTGGGCCCTCTCGCCATGGCCCTCAGCTGGACCCCTCCCAAGATGAGCAGGTCCTATGGTCTGGTTTCCTACAGTGGTTTTCTTTGGTAGGGGTGGTGGGCAGTGTCCCCTCTGAGCTGTGGAATCTTGTGAGCAAGAAATTCTACTTGGTGAGCGACTGGCATGAAAGCTGTCAGCGAGCGATGTGGCTGTTTATTCTTTTATTCTATTTATTATTTTTAATTTCTAGCCCTCCCTCCCCGCGAGCGGGCTCAGGGCGGCTCACAAATAGGGCACGTGTCAATACATAAAACAGGTCAGAACGGCATAAAAAACAGTCATTACTATTACGAAACTATAAAGCGCTCTAGATGTTTCAGATCGGTCTTCAATAAAAAGATGGCCTCTTGAAAATGGTATTCCCAAATTAGTGGTGTCAGCTCCACGCGGCGCTGTTGTTCACTCCTCCCACGGCCAGTTGGTGAGGATGGTAAAGGTAATGATGGTAAAGCAGTGATGGTGACAGTAGTGGCGGCTCCTACTCAAAAGCCTGGCGGAAGAGCTGAGCTCCGTCTTACAGGCCCTACGGAACTGCGCAAGGTCCCGCAGGGCCTCCGGATCTCCTCCGGGAGCTCGTTCCACCAGGTAGGGGCCGCCACTGAAAAAGCCCTGGCCCTGGTTGAAGCCAGCCTGGCCTCCTTGGGGCCTGGGGTCACCAGGAGATGTTGCGTCCCTGACCATAGTGCCCGTAGGGGGACATGTGGGGAAAGGCGGTCCTATTCATTTGCTCTGGAGACACCCTTCCTGAGCTGAGACAAAATGTGTGAGCCGGAGGCTAAAAAACTGTCTCACACTAACTCAACTTAGAGGGAACACTGGTGGGGATCCAGCTATTAGCCACAAGGTAGAGATAGGGGCTCTGGGGCAAGGGATGCTCTGTCTTCTTGGTGCTTGGGGGGGGGGGTCAACAGTGGGAGGGCCTCTAATGTCCTCCTGGACCTCCTGATGGCACCTGGTGTTTCTGGCCACTGTGTGACAGAGAGTGTTGGACTGGATGGGCCTTTGGCCTGATCCAACATTGGCTTCTCTTATGTTCTTATAAGAGGGAATTAGATAAGCATATGGAGCAGAGGTCCATCAGTGGCTATTAGCCGCAAGGTATAGATAGGGTCTCTGGGGCAAGGGATGCTCTGTCTTCTTGGTGCTTGGGGGGGGGGTCAACAGTGGGAGGGCTTCTACTGTCCTGGCCCCAGTGCTGGACCTCCTGAGGGCACCTGTTATTTCTGGCCACTGTGTGACACAGAGTGTTGGACTAGATGGGCCTTTGGCCTGATCCAACACTGGCGTCTCTTATGTTCTTATGTTATGTTATCTCCCGGGCTCCTGGGTTCCCTTGCCAGCCCTGGCAAGGGGGGTCTGGTAGCGTGGGGCAGGGCCTGCCCTCTCTGTCTCAGCCGCTAGGCATGGGGGTGAGGAAGGATGCCAAGGGGGTACTGAATGCTGGAGCAGTTGGCAGTCGGCTGCCTTCTGGGCATCGTGCTGGCAGGGGGCCAGTCGGGCATGGGGTGTCTTGGGCTCACTGGCCACACATCCTTCAGGATCACACAGGCCTCTTGATCTGGCATCTCCCCTGCCCAAGACCTCCTTGCTGTACAAACTTTCCACTCTGGCTCTCCCTCCCACAATCCCTCCGTGGCGCTGCGCCACAACCTTGTTTTCATTGCATTTTCTCATTCGTTCATCTGCAGGGAGTGAACCTCTGTGCTCACAGGGGCAAAGCTTGTGTTTAAGGGGGGGGGAGGAAGTAGGAGGAGCTACCCTCTGACATTATGGCTAAGAGGAACCTCCATATTCAGAGGCAGTCTATCTCTGAGAGTCCCTTGGACTGCCAGGAGATCAAACCAGTCAATCCTAAAAGAAACCAACCCTGACTGTTCCCTGGAGGGCCAGAGATTGAAGCTAGAGCTCAGATACTTTGGCCACCAAAGGAGAAGGGAGCCCTCACTGGAGAAGAAGACCCTGATGCTGGGAAAGATTGAAGGTCGAAGAAGAAGAAGACGGCAAAGGATGAGATGGCTGGACAGCGTTGTCGATGCAACGAACATGAAATTAAGCAAACTCCGGACCACGGCGGAAGACAGGAGGGCCTGGTGTGATGTGCTCCATGGGGTCACGAAGAGTTGGACTCGACTGTGCGACTGAACAACAACAACAACAACAACATATCTCTGAGACCCAAATGCTGGGGCAGAGAGTGAGGGTCCTTCCGTGCCTTTCCGGTCAGCGTCCCGGAGGCATCTGGGTAGTGGTTGCTGGCCTGGTGGTGGTGGGGCCCTTTGGGCTGACCCCGCTGGCTTTCTGGAGACTCTCAAGAACTCTGTGATATCATCGGCTGGAGACCACAGCAGAGGAGTGATGGGATCGTGGGGCTCTGCTCAGCAAAGCTGTTTCGTAAGCCCCTCTGGACAGGCGCCCTGGAAAGGCAGCATAACACATGCGCTAAATAAATTTATTTATTTGTTTGTCAAATTTCTACCCCGCCCTTCCAGCCAAGGCCGGCTCAGAGCACCTTACATAAAATTAACACATGGAGTTACAATATCAGGAGGAACTTCCTAACTGTAAGGGTGGTTGAGCAGTGGAACAGACTGCCTCGGGAGGTGGTGGGTGCTCCTTCGCTGGACGACCCTCTTTGGGGTATGTTGTAGGGCTCTCTTTCGGCTGTGCTCCTGCAGAGTGCAGGGGGTTGGACTGGATGACCTGCAAGGTCCCTTCCAACTCTAACATTCTATGATTCTATGATTCAATAAAGAGTTAAATCAATGCTAAAACCAAAACAATGCTAAAACCAATTAACTGTCTAACATAATAAGTGCTAGTATTGTTGTCATGAATGTAACGATGGCCGCCATACTCAGTTCTCTCTCTCTCTCTTCACACACTCGGCTCCTAGGCCTTATTCGGGTGTCTTTCAGGCGACTGGCTCAGACGGTTATTAAAAATAACGGATAGACATTAATAGATAATGGATACAAATTCTTGTCAACAGCCTTGTGAGGTTGGCCAGTTTACTCCCCAGGCAGGTGGAGGACGGGGGAGGGGGGAGCAGTGATTTCCTAATAGAAAGACCCACCAAGCTGTACTGATTTATTGACTTCATTGGTACCCCCTGCCTTTCTCCCCAGCGGGACCCAAAGCGGCTTACATCGTTCCCCTCCACTTTATCCTCACAACAACCCTGTGAGGTAGGAGGTCAGGCGGAGAGTGTGAGGGAACTGGATAAACATATGGAGCAGAAGTCCATCAGTGGCTGTTAGCCACAAGGTATAGATAGGAACTCACAGGCTGGGGCAAGGGATGCTCTGTATTCTTGGTGCTTGGGGGGGGGGGAGCAACAGTGGGAGGGCTTCTAGTGTCCTGGCCCCACTGCTGGACCTCCTGAGGGCACCTGGTATTTTTGACCACTGTGTGACAGACAGAATGTTGGACTGGATGGGCCATTGGCCTGATCCAGCATTGGCTTCTCTTATGTTCTTATGACCGGCCCAGGGCACCACCCCCTATATATGGGGTGTTGCCCAGGGTCACCCAGTGAGCTTCCACGACAGTGGGGGGATTCGAATCCGACTCTCCAAAATCCTATTCTGACATTAGACCACGCTGGCTTTCTCGAGGGGACATCTGAGTCCCCCCCCCCGCCCCGCCCCCGTGACTCTCTCTACGCCCTCTTGCCCAGCAACCCCTCCCCTTCGTCCTTCTCCCCCCCACCGAGCCAGCCTCGAGGCCTCCCTCCCTCCCCCTCCTTCCCCTCCCTTCCAGAAAATATAA
>NW_015161962.1:1042541-1047289 GCF_001447785.1 Gekko japonicus
AAGCCAGGCTCTCTCTCTCTCCACTATGGCTTCTCTCTCTTTGGCCTTCTTGCTCCTCCCCTGCCGGGGTCTTTATCCCACAACCCGGGCGGGCCACTTGCACCGGCCGACTTGCACCAGCCAGGAGAGGCGCGGCGCTTGTGGGCCGGCGGGTGAGAGGCCTTCGTGCACCGGGAGGCACATCTGGTTATGCGGGTAGCCCAGATGGGCACGTTCACACACGTTGGTGCAGAGGCGCATGCCCGCAGCTGGGCAGGAGAAGAGGGGTGCCCATGCGCACCCTTTTTACTTCCCTGGCGCTGCCCATTCCCAGCCCTGCCTTTCCTGGTTCAGACCACAGATCCTTCCAGCATTGCATCCAGTCGCCAGCCGCGATCCGTTCTTGAGCTCTGAGATTCAGGCTGCCTTGGAATGTGGAGGCTGCTGGTCCCTTGTGAAATGGTTCTCTCATTGATGGAGTGGCAGCTGCCACATCTAGCGGCAGGGAATTCCATACTTGCATTGACCTTCCACGAAGCAGTTCTGTGCTTGCTTCTTTTTTGGTGTCGTGGTTAAGTGCGCGGACTCTAATCTGGGAGAACCGGGTTGGATTCCCCACTCCTTGCCTTGCAGCTGCTGGATTACCTTGGGCAAGCCGTAGTTCTGATAAGAGCTGTTCTTGAAAAAGAGCCGTTTCTGTCAGAGTTCTCTCAGCCCCACCTGCCTCCCAGGGTGTCTGTTGTGGGGAAGGGGAAGGAATTTGTAAACCGCTCTGAGACTCCTTTGGGTAGTGAAGGGCAGGGGATAAACCCAATTTCTGCTTCTCTTCTTTTTGCTTTTTTGTGCCAGTCAGCTTCGCCGGGTGGTCCCAAGTTCTGACAGAATGAAAAAGGGGCAAATTGTTTTCAGTGGAAGAGCAGTGGGAGATCTCTGCTGGTTCAGACCAGCAGTCCCTCGAATCCAGCATCCTGTCTGTCCCACAGGGTGCCTGACCAGCAGCCCTGGAGGGCCAACAACCAGGAAGGATCCGAGGGTGAGTCCTTCCCCCAACGTGGCCTTCTGGCCCCGGGATTCAGAGGCTTGCTGCCTTTTGAGAAATCTCACCCACCTTTCCTGTAGGCTTCCCAGCTCTGGGCTGGGACCCTCCTGGAGATGGGGGGGAGGGAGATCCTGGTGAGAGTGGGGTCTGGAGGAGAGAGGGGCCTTCAGGGGCTGCCGTGCCTTACAGCCCACCCTCCAAAGCTGTCGTTCCCCCCCCCCCCAGGGCACCTGATCTCTCTTGTCTGGAGATACAATTCCAGGGGATCTCCGGGCCCCACATGGAGATTGGCAGGGAGATAAAACAACGGGTTTGGCAGACAGACCTCAGGGTACTGCACCCCGCTGGGGCCCTTCCCGGGTTTGATTCCCCACTCCTCCTCCACTCGCAGCTGCTGGATGACCTTGGGCAAGCCATAGTTCTGTCAGAGCTGTTCTCTCAAGGGCAGTTTCTGTCAGAGCTCGCTCAGCCCCACCGACCTCACAGGGTGTCTGTGGTGGGGAGGGGAAGGGAAAGGAGTTTGTAAGCCGCTCTGAGACTCCGAGTGAAGGGGAAGGGGATAAATCCAATCTCCTCCTCCCCCTCCTCCTCCTCTTCTTCTTCTCTCAGCCCCACCGACCTCACAGGGTGTCTGTGGTGGGGAGGGGAAGGGAAAGGAGTTTGTAAGCCGCTCTGAGACTCCGAGTGAAGGGGAAGGGGATAAATCCAATCTCCTCCTCCCCCTCCTCCTCCTCTTCTTCTTCTCTCAGCCCCACCGACCTCACAGGGTGTCTGTGGTGGGGAGGGGAAGGGAAAGGAGTTTGTAAGCCGCTCTGAGACTCCGAGTGAAGGGGAAGGGGATAAATCCAATCTCCTCCTCCCCCTCCTCCTCCTCTTCTTTTTCATCATGCCAGTAGCTCACAAAGTAGAATTCTTGCTCACAAGACTCCTCGGCTTAGAGAAAGCACTGCTTTCAAGATATCTGACGAAGGCTGCTTTGAATCTCAAAAGCTCACACCTGAAAATCTGTCAGGCCTCTTCAGGTGCTGCCGGACTCGAACCCAGCTCTTCTGCCACAGACCAACATGGCTGCCCTCTGGAGGCATTTCAGAAATGGGCACTGGTTTTGCCACAGGCCAAAGAGCAGCGCCTCCGGGGATTTGCCAGGGAGGAAGCAAGCAGGGCTCAGGACGGAGGGTCCTCCCGCGGCGGGGAGGGGCGGTGGCGGCAGCGGCATTTGTTGGTTTTCTTTCTGGGGCCAGGTGTGGCCCAGAGGTTGCCAGCAGCGATGCAGGCACCAGCAGGGTATGTGAGTCCATACCTCAACGATTTCTTGTGATCTGCGCTCGCCGTTCTTCTTTCCCATAATCGATTCGGCTGCAGCAGCGTTTTCTCTTTATCTGGAAAGAAGCGTGAGGGAGGGCCGGGGCCTTGGCCCAGCTCCGGAGCACCTCCCTTGCTTGCAGGAAGCCCCAGGGTCCTGGTGGGAGGTGGTCAGCAAGGGCTTCCCCCCCCCTGGGACCCTGGAGGGTCGCTGCCCCCCCCCCGCAACTGGGACATACCTGAGCTTTGATAGATGGGGGGGGACTCTGGCTCAGGGGAGGGGGTGTGACTCAGTGGTAGAACTGCAGCTTGGCATGCAAAAAGCCCCAGGTTCAACCCCTGGCAGGCCCTCCAGATCATAAGACCAGGCAGGAGGTAACGTGGAAGCCCTCTCCCTGAGACCCTGGAGAGCTGTAAACAGGGGCCGTGGCTCAGTCGAAGAGCCTCTGCTTGGCATGCAGAAGGTCTCAGGTTCAATCCCCAGAAGCACCTCCAGTTAAAAGGACCAGGCAGGAGGTGATGGGAAAGACCTCCACCCGAGACACTGGAGAGCTGTAAAGAGGGGCTCTGGCTCAGTGGCAGAGCACCTGCTTGGCATGCAGAAGGTCCCCGGTTCAGTCCCCGGCATCTCCAGTTCTCAAAAGGACCCGGCAGGAGGTGATGGGAAAGGCCTCCCCCTGAGACCCTGGAGAGCTGTAAAGAGGGAATGTGGCTCAGTGGCAGAGCCTCTGCTTGGCATGCAGAAGGCCCAGGTTCAGTCCCCGGCATCTCCAGTTAAAAGGACCAGGCAGGAGGTGATGGGAAAGACCTCCGCCTGAGACCCTGGAGAGCTGTAAAGAGGGGCTATGGCTCAGTGGAAGAGCCCCTGCTTGGCATGCAGAAGGTCCCGGGTTCAGTCCCCGGCATCTCCAGTTAAAAAGGACCAGACAGCAGGTGATGGGAAAGACCCCCACCTGAGACCCTGGAGAGCTGTAAAGAGGGGCTGTGGCTCAGTGGAAGAGCCTCTGCTTGGCATGCAAAAGGCCCCCAGGTTCAACCCCCGGCAGCACCTCCAGTTCATAGGACTCCTGCAAGAGGTAACGTGGAAGCCCTCTGCCTGAGACAGTGGAGAGCGGCTGCCAGTCTGAGTGGGGGAGACTGGACTCAAGGGGCGGAGGACATGGTCCGGTACAGGGCAGCTTCACACGTGTTCATGTCAGAGTCTCTTCTGCTTGTGTGTCAGATGGTGTTCGGCGGTTGCGGAGGGCCTGATTTGTGCACTTCCTGAAAAACACAAAATATGTGCCTTTGTGTGAGGTGCCTTCTTGAAGCCATGCCTCTCCTCATTATAGGCCACTAGTGATTTGCAGCGTGCTTTTCAGTTTTTCAGTTCTTTGGCCTGTCACAACAGCCCTGTGAGGTAGGCCACGGCGCCTTCCTTTGGAGGGAGGGAGCGTCATGCAAAGCTATGTGAAAAGGCAGTGGCCGGGGAGAAGGGGTGTCGGCAAGCATCTCCTTGCACCTCTCCAGCTCAGCCAGCCCACCGTCCCACGGTCCAGTCTGGCTAGACTCAGAAATGCCTCCACTCTCCAGCCAGGTCTCCGAGAGGGGCTCTCTTTTGCACCCTTCTGTGTCCTGGTCAGCTGACTCCTCAGAAGCTTCTGATTGGCCTTCACCTGTGATCCAAGCTCTCTGACCCGTTGGTATTTCCGGGCAAGAGCCGCAGTGCCTGAAAGCTGACCAGTGTGCTGTAGTCTGTTCGTTCTCAGAAGCACTTTCTCAGTTAGCAGTAATTATTGCTCTGTAGCTGAACCTGGCATTCAGTTAGGTTCTGGGGCCAAGACCTCGTTGAGCCCCGGCTCATACGGAACGGTGCCCCTTCTTCCTGGCCTTTGCATGATGCCTGAATGCCCTCAGTGGAACTCACTGCCACAAGACAGACATATGTCAGTGCTTTTGCTAGTTGAAACGCTTTTGTGAGGGGCCGAGACAAACTCATGGTGCAGAAGAGACCTATCGGTGGCCAAAAGGAAAAACATCCGTGTTCAGAGGCAGAGTATGGTTTGCTGGGGGAGGCGGCAAGGGAGGGAAGTGGCCCCCGCCTCTGGCTGTGGGGACCCTGCTGGTTAGTCCCTGCTGGTTAGTCCCTGCAGGCCCCGGGAAGCTGTGCTGGAGGGACCCTTCGTGGCCGTGCGAGGCCTTGCTGGGTGTGGCAGGAATGGGAGACAGAAACGTCCAGGGTCTCTCTGTGCCTTCAGCCACCACCGTCGACAGGCGAGGCTTTCCTCCTCTCCATGCCCAGGAAGTGTGAAGCAGCTGCCAGACTTCCTGCCCATGGGGTCATTTGGTAGAAAAAGAGCTAGGGGAACTCATTAGCATAACTCATTAGCATATGCCACACCCCCTGACATCAGGGGCCCGGCGGTGGACCTGCAAGGCCAGCGCCCCG
>NW_015161962.1:1047966-1055083 GCF_001447785.1 Gekko japonicus
ATTTCCCCACTCCTCCACTTGCACCTGCTGGATGACCTTGGGCAAGCCACAGTTCTGGCACAGCTGTTCTTGAAAAAGAGCAGTTTCTGTTAGAGCTTTCTCAGCCCCACCTACCTCACAGGGTGTCTGTTGTGGGGATGGGGAGGGAAAGGAGTTTGTAAGCTACTTTGAGACTCTTTTGGGTAGTGAAGGGTGGGGAAAAATCCAATCTCTTCTCCTCCTCCTCCTCCTCCTCCTCTTTTAATGTGTGTGCTGTGGGAAAAAAAGACTCCGCATGGCTGGATGACGTGTTGTCAAGTCCCTTGTGAGTTACGGTGATCCTGTGAATTGATGCCCTCCGAAAGGCTCTGTAGAGCCTGGCTCAGATCTTGCCAGCTGGGTTTCCTTGATCGTGTCAGTCCATCTCCTGTTTGGTCTTCCTCTTTTCCTGTCCCTTCGACTTTTCTTAGCGTTGTTGTCTTTTCCCGTGAGTCCTGCCTTGTCACGATGTGACCAGAGTACAGAAGCCTCTGTTTCGTCGTTTTAGCTGCTAGGGAAAAATTCGGCACTGTTGCTACCAAAATGTTAAAAAAATGCAGAGGTATTTCGGTGGCAGGGACAGGTGCGTGACCAATGCACAGGTAGGTCTCTGGCAGCTGCCCCCCCTCCCCCCTCCCGAAGCCACTGCAGAACCCTCCCCACCTGACACGTGTGTGCTGGGCACCTCCAAGGAGGCAGGGAGGACGGCAACACTCTCTCTCTCTCTCTCTCTCTCTCTCTCTCTCTTGGGTCCCCTTCTTCCTGCCTGCTCTTTAGCCATAATTATGGTGCGGTTTATCATTTTAATCTGCTGGAAATGTCATCGGGACACGGTGTAATTAAGGCGAGGCAACCACGCTGCGTGTGCTGCACAAAGGCACTCGCGTACTTCCGTTAAAGGGGCATTCCGAAAATGAAGAACGGGGAGGGGGGCATCATCCGAGGGTTGCCAACTCTCTTTGGGGAAACTCCTGGAGATTTGCGGGTGGCGACTGGGGAGGACGGGGGGGGGGGGGGAAGGAGCTTGGTGGGAAATAGAACATCACTCTAGGACTTCTGTTTCTCTTAGACTTTATAGCATAGAGTCCAACCTTGGAAGGTGCCGTTTCCTCCAAGGGAACCGATCTCTGTCATTTGAGGCTGAACTGTAATTCCAGGAGAACTGCAGGTCCCACCTGGAGACTGGCAGCCCTGCACCATCTACTGGGAATGGTGGAGCACCAAAAAGGAGGTCGTGTTGGATCAGGCCAGTGGCCCCTCCAGTCCAATGTTGTGTGTCACACAGCAGCCAAAGCCCAGGGGCAATCAGGAGGTCCACCGGTGGGGCCAGAACTCCAGAAGCCCTCCCACTCTTGCTCCCCAAACACCAAGAAGACAGAGCAACACTGCCCGAGACATAAGAATATAAGAGAAGCCATGTTGGATCAGGCCAATGGCCCGTCCAGTCCAACCCTCTGTGTCACACAGTGGCCAAATCCCAGGGACCTTCAGGAAGTCCACCACCAGGGCCAGAACTCTAGAAGCCCTCCCACTGTTGCCCCCCAGACACCAAGAAGACAGAGCATCACTGCCCCAGACTGAGTGTCCCATCTATATTTTGTGGCTAATAGCGACCAAGAACATAAGAGAAGCCAGTATTGGATCAAGCCAGTGGCCCATCCAGTCCAACACTCTGTGTCACACACTGGCCAAAACCTAGGTCCACCAGTGGGGCAGAACTCTAGAAGCCCTCCCACTGTGGTCCCCCGTAGAGCACCAAGAAGACAGAGCATCACTGCCCCAGACAGAGCGTTCCTTAAGAACATAAGAGATGCCAATGTTGGATCAGGCCAAAGGCCCCTCCAGTCGAACACTCTGTGTCACACAGGGGCCAGAAATACCAGGTGCCATCAGGAGGTCCCCCAGTGGGGCCAGGACATTAGAAGCCCCCCCCCCAAGCACCAAGAAGCCAGAGCATCACTTGCCCCAGAGCCCCTATCTATAGCTTGTGGCTAATAGCCAATGATGGACCTCTGCTCCATATGCTTATCTAATTCCCTTTTGAAGCTGTCCATGCTTGTAGCCATGTACCTTGTGGATAATAGCCACTGATGGATGTCTGCTTCATAAGTTTATCCAGTCCCCTCTTGGAGCTGTCTATGCTTGTAGCCGCCACCACGTCCTGCGGCAGGGAATTCCACGTGTCCATTCCTCTTTGGGTGAAGAAAGTCTTTCTTTTATCTGTCCTAACCCGACTGCTCATCAGTTTCATGGGAGTGTCCATGAGTTCTTGCATTGTGAGAAAGGGAGACGAGGACTTCTCTATCTCACTTGTAAACCTCTCTCCTGTCCTGTCCCCCCCCCCAGTAATTGTTTCTTCAAGCTAAAGAGCCCTCGCCTCTTTAACCTTTCTTCAAAGGGAAGCTGCTTCATCCCCTTAATCATTTTAGTTGTCCAGTTCTGCATATCTCTGCTTTCCCACTCCCAGTGCAACCCCCCCCACCTTTGGAATTTGCTGCTGCCCGATAAGTGTCCTGGACAGGCCGCTGCCTGGGCTGTGTGCTGATCTCAGCCTCTGTGTGCAGGGGGGGGGGGACCACCGGTGGTGCGAGAAGAGGCGCAGTGAAGCCAGATTGACTGTGTACCTTCCACAAGAGAAGAGCACACTTCTGCTTTCCACTGGGGAAGCCTGATGTGCAACTCATGCAGCCGCCCCCAGAGATAAGAGCATGAGAGAAGCCATGTTGGATGGAGGAGGAGGAGGAGGAGATTGCATCTATACCCCATGGCCCTTCACTACCCAAAGGAGTCTCAGAGCAGCTCACAAACTCCTTTCCCTTCCCCTCCCCTCGACAGAATGGAAACTGCTCCTTGGGTCTGTTTAGCCTGGGAAAGAGAAGGCTTAGAGGGGACACGATTGCAGTCTTCAAGTATCTGAAGGGCCGTCATGTAGAAGATGGAGCGGATCTCTCCTCTCTTGCTCCGGATTGCAAGACCAGATCTAATGGGTGGAAATTACAAGGGAGTCGTTACCGGCTAAATATCAGGAGAAACTTCCTGACTGTAAGGGTGGTTGAGCCGTGGAACAGACTGCCTTGGGAGGCGGTGGATGCTCCTTCGCTGGACGTTTCCAAGCGGAGGCTGGACGACCCTCTTTCGAGTATGTTGTAGGGCTCTCTTTCGGCTCTGCTCCTGCAGAGTGCAGGGGGTTGGACTAGATGACCTGCAAGGTCCCTTCCAACTCTCACATTCTATGATTCTAGAACAGCTCTGAGAGACCTTGTGACTGACTCAAGGTCATGCCAGCCGCTGCATGTGGAGGCGTGGGGAGCCAAACCCGGTTCTCCCAGAGTAGAGTCCACGCTCCTAACCACAACACCGAGCTGGCCATCCGGTCCAACACTCTGCGTCACACAGGGGCCCAAACACAGATAAGTTCCCGGCCACCCTTTCGACCGGCTGTGTGGAAACGGAACATGGGCAGTGGCCGGCCGGGGGCCTGGGGCTGCCACCTCCAGGTTGGGAAACCCTGGAGATTTTGGGGTGGAGCTTGGAGAGGAAGGGTGGGCAAAGGGGCAGGACCTCAGCAGGGGATGAGGCCACGGAGTCCAGTGTCCAAAGCCGCCCTGTCTTCTCGGGACCTCTGTTGCCTGGAGACCAGGTGTGATTCCGGTAGATCTCCAGGCCCCTCCTGGAGGCTGGCAACCCTATCAGGGCGCCCCTTCTTTCTGGAGGGGGTGTCGCTTTGGGGAGGGGGCGTTCTCTTGATGGCCCCCAGACTGCGCCCCTTCTTTTGAGCTTGCTGCCGACTTGCCTGGAGGAGGCCAGGGCTTGGTTGCCCACTGCCTTCGGGATTGGGGGGCTGCTGCTGGGGCCTTTGCTAGATGGGGAAGGGGCTTCTCCTTGTACCCTTGAGGGAGGGGCCCCTCACAGCAGCTGAGACAAGGTACTTCCTCCAGCGGTGATGGGGGGAGAACTGGTGCATGGGAGGGGGGGGAGAGCAGTGGTTTGGTTTGTCAGGTGGGAAGAGACCCTGAAAGCCACGGGGGGGGGGGGTGCGGGGGGGGAAAAAGGAAGGGGGAAAAAAAAAGAATTCGATCTAATACCCCGCCCTTCACTGCCCAAAGGTGTCTCAGAGCGGCTCACAATCTCCTTTTCCCTTCCCCTCCCCACGACAGACACCCTGTGAGGTAGGCGGGGCTGAGAGAGCTCTTGACAGAAACTGCTCTTTTTCAAGGACAGCTCTTATCAGAACTACGGCTTGCCCAAGGTCATCCAGCAGCTGCAAGTGGAGGAGGAGTGGGGAATCGAACCCGGTTCTCCCAGAGTAGTAGAAGAAGAAGAGATTAAGTTTATACCCCATGGCCCTTTCACTACCCAGAGGAGTCTCAGAGCGGCTTACAGCCCCTTTGCCCTCCCCCTCCCCGCCACAGACACCCTGTGAGGCAGGTGGGGCTGAGAGAGCTCTGATAGAAACTGCCCTTTTTCAAGGACAGCTCTTGCCAGAACCACGGCTTGCCCAAGGTCACGCCAGCCAGGTGTGAGTGGAGGAGGAGTGGGGAATCAAACCCGGTTCTCCCAGATTAGAGTCCCCGCACTTCACCAGTACACCAACCTGGCTCACTTTGGGGACAAGACAGGCCCGGTTCTTCCTGGCCAATCTCCCTTGGTTCCTTTGTTGGGGGGGGGGAGTTCAGTGCCTTGCCTGAACCTCACTGGGAAGGGCTTCTCTGATCCGGCTCCCCCCCCTCTTTTCTCTCTCCTCCCCACTCCCCACCTGGTCCCTTGGCAGAGCCCCCTCCCTCCTTTGATCTCCCTTCCCACTCCAGGCCTCCTCCTCTCTGGCCACCCCCCTCTCTGCACCTTCCTTCTTCCTGATCCCCAACCCCCGCCTCTGCCCCCACCCTCTGTGTCCCTGGCCTTTCCAAAGGAGGGGAGGGGGAGATCAAAGCCTGGCGGGGGGGGGGCTGTGAAATCCTCTTGAAGCCTTCCGGCTCCTTCTGAAGAGGGGGGAACAGAGAGGGCCTTCGGGAGCCCGGAGCTCGGAAGCAGTATGGTGGAGTGGCTAAGAGTGCGGCCTTTGAATCCCCACTCTGCCACGCTTGCCAGGGTGAATCATAGAATGTCAGAATTGGAACTGGGACCTTGCCGGTCATCCAGTCCAACCCCCTGTAGGGCTATCTTTCGGCTATGCTCCTGCAGAGTGTGGGGAGGGGAACTACCCTGCTTGTGGGGTAGGGCGGGGTATAAATTTAATAAATAACGATAATAATAATAACAACAACAACAATAATAATAGACCTGCAAGGTCCCAGTTCCAACTGTAACATTCTGTGAGTCTATGATTCTATGACCCCTCCTTTGGTGGACGCTCTCCGCAGGCCAAGGGCTTTCCTGGCCCTCTGCCCCCTTCAGGCGGAGAATGGGGTCCCTCTCCCTACGTCCCAAGCCAGGCGGGCCAGACGCCGACCACTCTGCTACGGGTGCGTGAGCCTCTGAGGGCCTGGTCGGCCAGGCTGGCAGGCGTGGGTGCGAAAGCCGGCCCCCTTGGCAGTGGCCGCAGGAGGAGAAAACCCCACTGGGGCCCGGGCGCACAAAGGACACCGCCTCAAAGGGCAGGGGGTTGGGTGCACAATCGACAAGGAGGGCAGCTCCACAGCAGAAAACGGGGGCTCTTTTGGCCTATCCTCACAAGACAGAGCCTTGGCCTTCCGACCTTTGGCCAGGAAGTGGTGGCTTATCTTATCTTTTGGGACTTGCAGAGAAGTCTGGGTGTCTAGGAAGCAGGGCGTGGGAACAGCTCAAAAATGCCAAGTACGGGGAGAATACGATGAGAAAGGAGAAGAAGAGATTGGATTTATACCCCGCCCTTTTACTACCTGAAGGAGTCTCAGAGGGGCTGACAAACTCCTTTCCCTTCCCCTCCCCACAACAGACACCCTGGGAGGCAGGCGGGGCTGAGAGAGCTCTTGACAGAAACCAAATTTTTTCAAGGATAGCTCGGAGAGAACTTGTGACTGACCCAAGGTCACACCAGCAGCTGCGAGTGGAGGAGTGGGGGAATCAAACCCGGCTCTCCCAGATTAGAGTCCGCGCTCCTAACCACGACACCAAACTGGCTCTCGAGCAAAGAGGGTGCCCTGAAAATAGGTATATTTGTAAATCTTCAGTTATAAGTGCATCGGCTGACACAGACCCGCAATGGCTCCAGTTGCTTTTTTGTGGAGAGGAGCAAGCGCCCGGGATGCAGAAGGGCTCCCCCCCACACACACATTCAGTTCCTCTCCAGGGAAAAGGGCCTGGCTGGAGGTGATGGGGGAAACCCTTCTCTGCCTGGGACCCCGGAGAGGAGAGCGGCTGCTATTCAGAGCAGGCAAGACTCCCCTGAGAAGACCAAGGCTCTGACTTGGGAGAAGGCAGCCTTGTGTGCTCAGTCTCCACACACGTACACACACACACACACAGAGGTTCAGTCCCCAGCATCTCCAGTTAAGAGGACCAGGCAGGAGGTGATGGGAAAGAACTCCACCTCAGACCCTGGAGAGCTGCAAAGAGGGGCTCTAGTGTTCTGGCCCCATGGCTGGGCCGTGGCTCAGTGATAGAGCATCTGGTTAGCATACAAAAAGGTCCCAGGCTCGATCCGGCATCTCCAGTTACAAAGGACCAGGCAGGAGGTGATGGGAAAGACCCCTCAGCCTGAGACCTTGGAGAGCTGTCAAGAGGGGCCGTGGCTCAGTGGCAGAGCCTCTGCTTGGCATGCAGGAGGTCCCAGGTTCCCCGGCATCTCCAGTTAAAAGGACCAGGCAGGAGGTGATGTGAAAGATCTCAGCCTGAGACCCTGGAGAGATGTAAAGAGGGGCCGCGGCTTAATGGCAGAGCCTCTGCTTGGCATGCAGAAGGTCTCAGGTTCAGTCCCCGGCATCTCCAGTTAGAAAGGACCGGGCAGGAGGTGATGTGAGGGACCTCCGCCTGAGACCCTGGAAAGCAGCTGCCAGTCTGTGTGGACAAGACTGACTTGGATGGGTCGAGTGTCCGATTCAGTTGAAGGCGGCTTCTTCTGTGTTCAGGCTCTGGGAGCCGGTGACGACTGCCAGCCAGGCGGGTGTTTTGCTGTCGGTGT
>NW_015161962.1:1055147-1063410 GCF_001447785.1 Gekko japonicus
CAAGAGAGAAGCGCACGAGCGAGCTCCCCCGTCCTCAGCACAGAGCCGGGCCCGCCGAGGCAAAGCCTGCCGCACGCGCCCATCAATCTCACGGTAGCCCCGGGGCTGCTGCCTCATCTGGGGCCATGTGACTGTCTCTGCGCTCTGGAAAGGGCTGCTATCGACCCAATCGCCCCTCCTGGGTGGGGGCGGGGAAGAGGTGCCCTCTGGACCCACAACCCCTTTCGCTGCCACTCTCAGCCGTGCAGCGAAGGGGGCGGGACTGGCTGTGTGGGTAGGGTGTGTGTGCCCACACAGCGTCACTACTGTGGCATGCTGCTGCTGGTGCACGGGTGACCCACGGTGGCATAGTCGTTGCCGGCTGGGATGAAGTGTCCAGTTCTTCCCCGTGGTCAGCAGTGCCAGTTAGGAAGCTGGAGAGGCAGGACTCCGTGGTCTCTTGCCCCCCTCCCCTGGAGAGCGCCAGCCACACTGTTCACATGCCAAGCTGCAGCCTGGTTCGGGGGAGGAGATGTGCCAATTCTGGGTTGGGTAATCCCTGGGCCTTTGGGAGGGGGGCCTAGGGAGGCCAGGATTTGGGGAGAGAGGGGAGCTTAGCCGGGACAGGGTGCGGTAGAGCCCGCCCTCCGAAGCAGCCATTTTCCCCAGGAGAACTGAACTCTGTTGCCTGAGAGATCTCTAGGCCCCAACTGGAGGTTGGCAACTCTGTTTGAGGGTGCTCCTTCTCAGCCTGTGAGCGGGGCCCTGGTCTTCTGCCAGGAAGCTCACAACTGCAGCCCGGAGGGGGCCTCAATCCATCCAGCGCACTTCGGGGCAGGCTGGTCAAGTGTCAATGGGGAGAGTGGCTTTTGGGGCAGCATTCTGCTCCCAAGCGCAGCTGTCTGGGCGCCCCGGCCTCATCCATCAGTGGCCATTAGCCACAAGGGGTGGACAGGAACGCTCCGTCTGGGACCGGGGATGCGCTGTATTCTTGGTGCTGGGGGGGGGGCCAACAGTGGGAGGGCTTCTAGCGTCCTGGCCCCACTGCCGGACCTCCTGAGGGCACCTGGTATTTTTGGCCACTGTGTGATGGAGTGTTGGACTGGATGGGCCATTGGCCTGATCCAACATTGGCGTCTCTTATGTTCTTATGTTAAGAGCAGAGGTCCATCAGTGGCTATGAGCCACAAGGTATAGGCAAAAACTCTCGGTCTGGGGCAAGGGATGCTCTGCCTTCTTGGTGCTTCAGGAGTGGGGGCAACAGTGTGAGGGCTTCTAATGTCCTGGCCCCACTGCTGGACCTCCTGATGGCCCCTGGTATTTCTGGCCCCTGTGTGACAGACAGAGTGTTGGACTGGTTGGGCCATGGGCCTGATCCAACATTGGCTTCTCTCTTATGTTCTTAAGGGAATTGGATCAACATATGGATCAGAGGTCCATCAGTGGCCATTAGCCACAAGGTATAGATAGGAACTCTCAGGCTGGGGCAAGGGATGCTCTGTATTCTTCGTGCTGGGGAGGGGAACAGTGGGAGGGCTTCTAGTGTCCTGGCCCCACTGCTGGACCTCCTGAGGGCACCTGGTATTTCTGGCCACTGTGTGACACAGAGTGTCGGGCTGAATGGGCCACTGGCCTGATCCAGCATTGGCTTCTCTTATGTTCTTATGTTAAGAGAAGAGGCCCATCAGTGGCTATTAGCGACAAGGTACAGATAGGAACTCTCGGTCTGGGGCAAGGGATGCTCTGCATTCTTGGTGCTTTTGGGGTGGGGGCAACAGTGGGAGGGGCTTCTAGTGTCCTGGCCCAACTGCTGGACTTTCTGATGGTACCTGGTATTTTTGTCCACTGTGTGACACAGAGTGTTGGACTGGATGGGCCATTGGCCTGATCCAACATTGGCGTCTCTTATGTTCTTATGTTAAGAGCCGCTTCACGGAGGAGCCAGAAGACCAAACGGTGGTTGCCGGGCAGCGGATCGTGCTCTCCTGCGTGGTGCTGAACTACTCGGGGATCGTGCAGTGGACCAAGGATGGGCTGGCCCTGGGGATGGGGCAGGGCCTCAAAGGTAAGGGGGGGGACAGGCCGAGGGGGGGGGCTCTTTGCAGAAGGCTCTCTTGTCCCCCAAAGAATCCACAAGCAAGGCCCCCTCTGAGCTGCGGAGAGTCCTGTGAGCAAAAAAGTCCCCTTTGTGAGCTCCGGGCATTAAAGTCGTGAACGAGCCATTTGGCTGCTGCAGAAATTAGTCTGCTCCGGAGCCCCCTCCTTCCTGAGCTGAGACAGAAAATATGTGAGCCGGAGGCTAAAAAACTGTGAGCAGCCTCACAATCACTCGGCTTAGAGGGAACACTGCACCCCAGTTGTGAGCGAGCGATTTGGCCGCTGCATCCATTCGTTTGCTCTGGAGCCCCGTCCTTCCTGAGCTGAGACGAAAGTGTGTGAGCCGGAGGCTAAAGAAACTGTGAGCTAGCTCACACTCACTCAGCTTAGAGGGAAAGGAGAAAGGCCTCCTTTCTCATGGACCGGTTGCCATCCTTGGAGAAGGGGAGAGAGAGAGAGAGAGCGCCTGCTTGGTTTCTGTCCCTTCCTGCCTGGGCGGGAGGGGTGGGTGCCTCTCCCCGCCCCTTTTTCCTTGGGAAAACTCAGCTTCCCTCTGCCCGAATCCTCTCCTGCATCCTCCATTTACAGGCCCCGCCCCCTCCTGCTCTCCAGCCCCTCCCTCCCTTTCGGAGCGGGCTGCCCCCTCCAGCGGGACCATAGCGCCACCTTCTGGCAGAGGAGGAGGTTGGGCACGGATTGGAGCGGCATCCACCAAGGAGCCACGGGCTCTCTCCGCTTCTGTTGCTCCACTTCAACTCCTCTCTCTGGTTTTGTTTGGGTTGTGCTCCTTTGGGCTCAAAGCGGGCTCCTTCCCGCGTGGCCCCTGCAAACCTCTCCTCGCTTCCAGGGCTGCCTGGCGCTGAAATCCCACACCAGAGCGACCGAATCCTGTCCCAGCGTCTCAGTTGCCAGCACAAATGAGGCCTTTTGCCTAGAGTGGCACCAGTGTTCCCTCTAAACTGAGTGAGTGTGAGCTAGCTCACAGTTTAGAATTTCAACAACCTCCTCAGGAAGCAGGAAACCTCCTCAGGAAACAAAAGAACCTCCTCAGGAAAGCTCCTCCATTAGCATGTCCATAGCCTGGGGAACTCCTACAAGACAGTGACTCAGCCCTACCCAGCTTCTGGAGTAGATATAAATTTACTGCCTACCATTTTCTTCTCACCTTGACACAGAGAGTATTCCATCTTTCTGTGTTTATACCTCTGAGGATGCCAGTCACAGTTTTTGGCAAACGTCAGGTTCTACAATGCCAAGACCACAGCCACACATCCCAGAAAATCTAGGCATGTTGGTGACATCTGGGGGCAACACTCTCGGTTTTGGGCAAAACTCTATGGTTTGAGGCTGATTTTACCATAGAGTTCTGCCCAAAAACCAGAGCATTGCTCCCAATGTCACTTCCAGGTGATGTAGGCACACTGTGCAACAATGCAGGCATGTTACACAACAACGCTTTTGGCTCCTGGAACGTTCCCCTATCTCCCTGCTGCCATTTCTGATGGACCTGGCAACTCTAGTTTGTCAGGGTCCTATTTTAAATCCTTCCTAAGCTACTGGTCATCACCACATTTTCTGACAGTGAATTCCTAAAGTTTATTTTGTGTTAAATCCAGTCTCCTCCTCCTTCCTCTTCCATCTATCAGTTATGGGGAGGGATGCTGAAATCCCGCTCCCCCTCCCCCTCCATCGTGCCCCTCTGGCTTTGGAGGTTTTGCAGGTTTTGTCCATGTCCAGAACTAGCCTCGTGGGATTTTCCAGGCTGCCCGCTGGCAAATCATAGTTGATCAAGCCGGCAAAGAGCCGGACGGGATGCAGGCGCAGGGCTGATGGCCGGCATTCAGCCTAAACAAGCACACGGTGCTGGCTGCTAGAACTCTGCACCTGCTCAGAGACGTTTGCACCGTTGACCTCAGGGGAAGCCCGGCTTTGAAAACAGTCCCAGAAGCCCGCTGTTTGGATGAAGTCCGATGCTCCCTCTAAGCTGTGGATTCTTGTGAGCAAAAATTCTACTTTGTCAGCTACTGGCATTAAAATCGTGATAAATTAGTTTGCTGTGGAGCCCCATCCTTCCTGAGCTAAGACAAAAATGTGTGAGCTGGAGGCTAAACAAATGTGAGCCAGCTGACACTACCTCAGCTTAGAGGGAACACTGGTGAAGTCCTTTTAGGTGCCCGCCTGGCCCAGCCTGACTGCCTGTCTCCTCTCTGTCTTCAGCCTGGCCGCGCTACAGGATCGTCGGGGCGGCCGAATCGGGGCAGTATAACTTGGAGATCAGCGAGGCCGAACTGTCGGACGATGCTCTGTACGAGTGCCAGGCCACAGAAGCGGCGCTGCGATCCCGGCGGGCCAAGCTGACCGTCCTGAGTAAGCAATTCCGTGGCACCTCCTCCACCCCCCCTCTTCCCCCCCCCCCCCCCTTCATCAGCAGCCGGGAATAAGAAAGTTTTCAAGCCTCCCCTTCTTTTTCGGTCTGCTCCTCTGGAAAGGTTTGGGTCTGCAGTCAGCACTGCCCTTTGGCCTCTTCGGCTGTCAGACGGCAGCGGCTGGGAGTTTCCAGAAGGATTGGTTTCTCCTCGGCCGTCTAGGGGATGCGGCCCTCCGCCCTGGGCTGAACGGGGGGGCCTGGCATGGGTGGGTCCTGGCAACAGCCTGAACCCGGCAGGGCTGTGAGCGAGAAGGAGACTTCCTCCCACAGGATTAGCAGCCGGCCAAAGGCAGTTTGCATGTGGGGCCCAGTGGGGGAACCCAAACAGCCAGGCATAAGAACCTCCGAAAAGCCCTGCTGGCTCAGACCAGTGAGGGTCCATCTAGTCCAGCCTCCCGTCTCACACAGGGGCCAGCCAGTTCCTCTGGAGGGCCAGCAACAGGGCAGAGAGGCCGAGGCCTTCCCCCGATAAGAACACCAGAAGAGCCCTGCTGGGTCAGACCAGGGAGGGTCCACCTAGTCCAGCATCCTGCCTCACACAGGGGCGAACCACAGGGCAGAGAGGCCGAAGCCTTCCCCTGAGGAGAACACCAGAAGAGCCCTGCTGGGTCAGACCAGGGAGGGTCCATCCAGTCCAGCCTCCTGTCTCACTCAGTGGCCAACCAGTTCCTCTGGAGGGCCAAGAACAGGGCAGAGAGGCCGAGGCCTTCCCCTGAGAAGGACATCAGAAGAGCCCTGCTGGGTCAGGCCAGGGAGGGTCCCTCCAGTCCAGTCTCCAGTCTTACACAGGGGCCAGCCAGTCCCTCTGGAGGGCCAACAACAGGGCAGAGAGGCCGAGGCCTTCCCCTGAGGAGAACATCAGAAGAGCCCTGCTGGGTCAGACCAGGGAGGGTCCATCCAGTCCAGCCTCCTGTCCCACACAGTGGCCAACCAGTTCCTCTGGATGGCCAACAACAGGGCAGAGAGGCCGAGGCCTTCCCCTGAGGAGAACATCAGAAGAGCCCTGCTGGGTCAGACCAGGGAGGGTCCCTTTAGTCCAGCCTCCTGTCTCACACAGTGGCCAGCCAGTTCCTCTGGAGGGCCAACAACAGGGCAGAGAGGCTGAGGCCCTTCCCCTGATGTGGCCTCCTGGCTCTGGGGCTCAAAGGCTTAGTGCCTCTGAACGTGGAGGTTCCCCTCAGTCACCATGGCTAGTAGCCATTGATAGACTTATCCTCCATGAATCTGTCTCATCCCCTTTTAGAACTGTTTATTTTGGTGGCCATCACTACATCAGAGAGCCAGTTTGGTGTCGTGGTTAAGTGCGCGGCCTCTAATCTGGGAGAACCGGGTTTGATCCCCCACTCCTCCTCCACTTGCACCTGGCTGGATTACCTTGGGCAAGCCGTAGTTCTGGCAAGAGCTGTCCTTGGAAAAGAGGAGCCATTTCTGTCAAGAGCTCTCTCAAACCCCTGACCTCACAGGGTGTCTGTTGTGGGGAGGGGAAGGGAAAGGAACCAGTTTGGTGTCGTGGTTAAGTGCGCGGCCTCTAATCTGGGAGAACCGGGTTTGATTCCCCACTCCTCCTCTCGCAGCTGCTGGATGGCCTTGGGCAAGCCATAGTTCTGATAAGAGCTGTCCTTGAAAAAGAGCAGTTTCTGTCAAGAGCTCTCTCAGCCCCACCTCCCTCACAGGGTGTCTGTTGCGGGGAGAGGGAGGGAAAGGAGGTTGTGAGCCGCTCTGAGACACCTTTGGGTAGTGAAGGGCGGGGTATAATAAATCCAATGTATTCTCTTCTTCTTCTTCTTCTCTTCTTCTACGTCCTCTGGCAGCAAATTGCTGTGTAAAGCAGTATTTCCTTTTGTCCATCTTGAACCTACTGCCTATCAGTTTCATTGGATGCTCCCAAGTTCTAGCATTCTGAGAGAGGGAGAAAAATGTATCTGTCAACTCTCTCCACCCCAGGCATAACTTTATAAACCTCCATCATGTCTGTCCCCCCACCCCTTAGTTGTCTCTTTTTTAAACTGAAATGTCCCCGACTCCTCATCCTTTCCTCAGAGGGAAGGTACTCCAAACTTCGAAGCATTTTGGCTGCTCTCCTCTGTACTTCTTCCAGCTCTGCAGTGTCCTTTTTGAGGTACACAGTATTCCAAATGAGGCCGCACCATAGATCTACACAGGGGCATTACAATTTTAGCTGTTTTATTCTCAATCCCTTTCCTAGTAATCCCTGACAGAGAGTTTGCCTTTTTCACCACTGCAGCACACTGGGTTGACACTCTCATTGAGCGGCCCACTACGATCCCGAAATTTTCCCTCTCTGTATATTCAGACTCCATTAGCCTATACTTGGAGTTGGGATTTTTTTGTCCCAGTGTCCATCACCTGACACTTACACCAAAAAGGCAAATGAGATTTTGGGCTGTATCAACAGAAGTACAGTGTCCAGATCATGCGAAGTGATGGTATCACTTTAGATGACCCCGGAATCGTAGAATCATAGAGTTGAAAGGGACCTCCAGGGTCATCTAGTCCAACCCCCTGCACAAGGCAGGAAATTCGCCCTTCACACACACCCAGTGACTGCTGTTCCATGCTCTGAAGATGACAAAAAAAAACCCTCCAGGATCCCTGAGCAACACTGGTGTGGAGAACAATTGCTTCCTGACCCCAAAGCGGCAATCAGCACTTCCCTGGGCGTGTAAGAAAGGGCCACGAGAACTAAGCCCTGAGGCAACCCTTCCTGCCCTCCCTCTCGTGATCGGCCTAAATTCACACAGTCAGCATGGCTGTCAGATGGCCATCCAGCCTCTGTTTGAAAAACTCCAGAGAAGGAGAGCCCACCACCTCCCGAGGAAGCGTGCTCCACTGAAGAACCCCTTTAACTGTCAGGAAGTTCTTCCTCATGTTTAGCCCAAAACTCTTCTGATTTAATTTCAACCCGTTGGTTCTGGTCCGACCTTCTGGGGCAACAGAAAACAACTCTGCCCCATCCTCTATTATGATAGCCCTTCAAGTACTTGAAGATGGTGATCGTATCACCTCTCAGTCATCTCCTCTCCAGGCTAAACATCCCCAGCTCCTTCAGCCTTCCCTCATAGGACTTGGTCTCCAGACCCCTCAGCCATCTTTGTTGCCCTCCTATGGGCACGTTCCAGCTTGTCGATCTCCTTAAATTGTGGTGCCCACACCTGAACACAATACTCTGTGATTCTATGATTAACAACATTGATCATTTGCCCCGTTGCCGCCCACTCACCCAGTTTGTGGAGGTCCTCCTTCACATGCATCCTTGGTTTTCACCATCTTGAATTCACTACAAGAAAACTTGGCCAGTACACTACTCACCCCCGGTTCCAGATCCTTTCTGAACAAATTAAATACCGTAGTACTGATCCCCGTACCGATCCTCGTGGGGACCCCACTGCTTACGACCCTTCATTGTGAGAACTGTCCATTGATTCCTACTCTTTGCCAGTTTGGTGTAGTGATTAAGTGCGCGGAACCGGGTTTGAGTCCCCACTCCTCCACTTGCAGCGGATGGATGACCTTGGGCAAGCTGTAGTTCTAGCAGAGCTGTTCTTGAAAAAGCAGTTTCTGTCAAGAGCTCTCTCACAAGGTGTCTGTTGCGGGGAGGGGGAGGAAAAGGAGTTTGTGGCCGCTCTGAGACTCCTTTGGGTAGTGAAGGGCAGGGTATAAATCCAATCGCCTCCCCCCCCTCTTCTTCTTCATCTTCCCCTCCCCCTCCTCCTCCTCCTCCTCCTCCTCCTCCTCCTC
>NW_015161962.1:1063678-1085746 GCF_001447785.1 Gekko japonicus
CTCCTCCTCCTCCTCCTCCTCCTCCTCCTCCTCTTCTTCTTCTTCTTCTTCTTCTTCTTCTCCTCCTCCTCCTTTCTCAGAGCCCTTGTTTCCAACGAAATGCTGATCAATGGCGAGCAAGCCTCCCTCGGTCTAAGAAAGAGGGGCCCGCTCGCCGCCTCTGTGAAGCCCGCTTTCATCTCCCTGTGTGACAATAGGCTGTCATCCCCTGTCTTGAATTTTTATACTTTCCCGCACGTGGGCCTCCCCTTTCTTGCCTCCTTCCCTGCACCGAGGCATCATCAATATTTCAGACTTCCGCTCCCTCCCCCTTTCCCTTTTTTTTTTTGATGAGGCTTGAAGGGGGGGCGCTCTCCCCTGCTCGCTGACAGGGAACAAAAGTATAGAAATAAGACCACTGAAAGGAAGACACCCCCCCCCGCAAAAAAAAGCCCCTTCTCATCCTTCCGAAAGCGCCACAGGTGATAAGTCAGAGTTCCTCGATCTCCCACTTGAAAGCTCCGTCATCCAAAGAGAAGGGGGGGGGGATGCATATTTCACCGCAGAGGACCTCAGAGCCGATTAGACAGCCCCTCAGAGCCGATGCTCGAGAGACAGCTGCCGCCACAGAGGGCAAGAGCTGAGCGGGCACTGCCAGGCGGGAGCCCTTTGTTCTGGCGGGGAGATCAGGAATGATCCTCCAGGACAGAGTGGACACATGGAGCCGCCTTCTGCTGAATCAGACACACACACACACACACACACACACCCCGCGCTTGGGGTCCATCGTGATCAGTATTATCCACTCAGACGGGCAGCGGTTTCTCCAGGGTTTCGGGCTCTCACAATACCTCCTGCCTGGGCCAGTTCGGTGCAGTGGTGAAGTGCGCGGACTCTAATCCGGGAGAACCGGGTTTGGTTCCCCCACTCCTCCACTTGCGCCTGCTGGGTGACCTTGGGCAAGCCCTAGTTCTGGCAGAGCTGTTCTTGGCTTTGCTGGGAGGGATACTGGAATACTGTGTGCAATTCTGGTCACCACACCTTAAAAAGGATATCATAGCTTTGGAAACAGTGCAGAAAAGGACAACTCGAATGATAAAAGGGTTGGAACACTTTCCCTATGAAGAAAGGTTAAGGCGCTTGGGGCTCTTTAGCTTGGAGAAACGACGACTGAGGGGTGACATGATTGAGGTTTACAACATTATGCATGGGATAGAGCAGGTAGAGAAAGAGGTACTTTTCTCCCTTTCTCACAAGACAAGAACTCCTTGTGGGCACTCCATGAAATTGCTGAGCGGTCGGGTTAGAACAGATAAAAGGAAGTCCTTCTTCACCCAAAGAGTGATGAGCACATGGAATTCACTGCCACAGGAAGTGGTGGCAGCTACAAGCATGGACGGCTTCAAAAGGGAATTAGATAAGCATATGGAGCAGAGGTCCATCAGTGGCTATTAGCCACAAGGTATAGATAGGGACTCTGGAGCAAGGGATGCTCTGTCATCTTGGTGCTTGGGGGGGCCAATAGTGGGAGGGGGCTTCTAATGTCCTGGCCCCACTGGTGGACCTCCTAATGGCACTGGTATTTCTGGCCACTGTGGGATACAGAGTGTTGGACTGGATGGGCCTTTGGCCTGATCCAACATTGGCATCTCTTATGTTCTTATGTTCTTATGAGGGTGGAGTAAAAATCTAATGAAATAAAATAAATCTATCAGAGCTCTCTCAGCCCCACCCACCTCACAGGGTCTCTGTTGTGGGGAGGGGAAGGGAAAGGAGTTTGTAAGCCGCTCTGAGACACCTTCAGGTAGTGAAGGGCCATGGGGTATCAATCCAATCTCTTCTTCTTCTCCTCCTCCTCCTCCTCACAGGGTGTCTGTTGTGGGGAGGGGAAGGAAAAGGAGTTTGTAAGCCGCTCTGAGACACCTTTGGGTAGTGAAGGGCCATGGGGTATACATCCAATCTCTTCTTCTGCTTCTTCTTCATCCCCACCCCTCCCCCCCAAAAAAAAAACCCGTAGAAAAGAGTGAGGGTCCAGGAGCACCTTAAAGACTAACCATTGGGGCAGAGTAGGAGTTTTTGTGAGTCCCTACTCAGATATTGAAGAAGTGAGCCAGTGGCTCACGTAGGCTCCTCCCCTGCCACAAGTTTTGTTAGTCTTGCTCCTGGACTCTGGCTCTTTTCGACTGCTACAGACAAGCTCTCACGGCTGTATACCTTGATCTACCCCAGAAAACAGGCATTCAGAGAGACATCGCCTCTGATCTTGGAGGGCTTAGTCGTATCAGACCAATCCATGAATATGCTGGACCAGCTTTGGGAGCCATCTGAGCAGTCCATGGTCAGATCTTGCAAGCCACATGCTTTAGCACACACGCACGCATGCACACCAATGCTCCCTCTAAGCTGTGGAATCATGTGAGCAAAAGTTCTACTTTGTGAGCTACTGGCATTAAAGTGGTGAGCGAGCGATTGGGCCGCTGCATAAATTAGTTTGCTCTGGAGCCCTCCTTCCTGAGCTAAGACAAAAAAGTGTGAGCCGGAGGCCAAAAAAACTGTGCTCTAGCTCACACTAACTCAGCTTAGAGGGAACACTGGAACACACACACACACACACACACATAGTGCATGGCTGCCACTGTGCAGGTCTCCGAGGGAAATCCCACACTGTGTTGCAGCTCATTTTGAAAAGAAAAAGAAAAAAAAAAGGAAGGCATCTTCTCTGGTCCTTTTGATGAATTAATTCATACCTTGTTCCTTTCCGCACCAAAAATGAAACTTGTGCTTGTCAAAACGAAAGCCCACGGACGGCTTTTTGAAATAAAGCGGAATTGTAAAATGTCGCCTGGTTCGTCTCAGAGTTCCGAAGGGGGAGGTTCGCCTGCCAGCTGATTGTAACGGAGAGCGGGGCTGGGGCTCTGGGGAACGGCCCTGTTTTTAAAATTGGAATGGAGAAAGGCGTTCGGGAGTTTGAAAGACCTCTCGCCTTCTGGTCTCCTGAGCAAAGCCGCCTCTAGTAGAACTCAAACCATACAAGAGCGACAGATCAAAACAAGAAGACCTTCACCACAGCCTCCAGGAACTCAGGTGCCCCCTTCAGCCCCTTGGCCATACAATGTGGGCGTGAATCTAGAGCAGGGGTGTCAAACATGCAGCCCGGGGGCCGGATGAGGCCCCCGGAGGGCTTCCATCAGGCCTGCAGTGGAACCTGCCGTCTCCTGCCTCCAGTTCTGCTGCTGCATCATGGCTTGCTTCGCCAGACTCTCCTAATCACTCAGCCATTTCATGTTTTCACCAGGGTCCTAGACTCAGAACTCTTGAGCGTGAGATTTCTGTGGTGAATGTCGATAAATCAAAAGTAGGTTTGCAGCTTACGGAGCTAATGTTTTATTTTAAGTTAAAAAAAACCCCTTTGTGTCTGTGCCCTTTATAAAGTTTATATTTCGGCTACTTGGCATTACGTTTTATGACACACCTGGCCTGGCCCAACAAGGTCTCATGTATGCCAGATCCAGCCCTCATAACAAATGAGTTCGACAACCCTGCTCTAGAATGCTCCAAAACAAAAGGCAGACTGTAAAGCACTTACGTAAATACAGGAAGCACCCCTTGGAGTGGTTGTAGTAAAACCCAGGGTTTGGGTTCAACTGAACCCTCAGCCAGCGAGGGCTGACTCAAAACCCCTCTCGGGGAGAGAAGGTGGTCCTTGAAGGACGTGGGCCCCATTGTAGTGCCCCCATCATGCCTGCAGGCTGGTACGGATAGTTGCATTGCACTGGGGCCACACCGGAGAAGCCCCTGCTCCGTTTGCAGTCAGTCGATCCTCATTCAGATGGATGCTGAGTGGGGCCCCCCACCGGTTGGGTCGCTTCTTTGGAGAGAAGCAGGATCCTGAAAGCCTCAGGGCCCGGAATCACAGCACGGGGATCTGCGGGTCTTGATCCGGTTGTGTCGGGGCCCCAGTCAAGTCGCTCTCCACACACACGTCCTTGGTTGAAAGTCTGATAGGAAGATATGAGATGCGCAGGGGGATTTAAGTCTTTTTGTCAGAGGCGGGAAAGGTACATATAGTTACAGTCACACATTCCATTCGTACACGTCAGCAGTCTTCCCAGACCATGAGACCTATACTGTCCCTCCTAGCTAATCAAAGATGTTTCTCCAAGGACATCTTCCCGTGTGAAAAGATGTCTCGTTGGGGCCCCGTGGAAGCATTACAGCGGGCAAGCAAGCCTACTCCTACAGATACACTCTCGCTCCCCTCCCCTGAGGAATGCTGTGGCAGGCGAGGGTAGAGGTAGAAGATAAGAACTACAAAATACACTCCACAGGGAGAGCGGGGGAAGCTGGCAAAAGCAAGGGAAAGATGTATCAGGGGATCGGGCAGCCATACAGCAGGTAGGGCCGTTCCTAGACGGCAGCACAGCTAGTACACGTGGTTAAGCATGCCGAGCCTGACAGGTTCTCCTCTTCCTTTCCAGTCCCCCCGGAGGACCCCGTCATCGATGGCGCCCCGGAGATTCTGCTGCGGGCAGGAACGCCCTACAACCTCACGTGCTGGGCACGGAACGCCAAGCCCGCTGCCTCGGTCGTCTGGTTCCGGGATGGGGTGCAGCAGCCAGAAGCCGCCATGTCCACGGTAGGGAGGGCGGGGAGGTGCCTCTGTGTCCCGATCGAACGCCCTCGTCACGAGAGAGAGCTCCCCCTGAGGCCCGGATGACTAATTCCGGCCTGATCATACCCAGTTTGGCACCCCGCCCTGGGAACGCCCAGCCTTGATTCAGGCCATATCGAATTGACACAGAAGCTTCTTTCTTTTTTTTTCGGGAGGGTATAGAATCACAGAATCATAGAGTTGGAAGGGACCTCCAGGGTCATCTAGTCCAACCCCCTGGACAAGGCAGGGAATTCACAAATACCTCCCCCACACACACACACCTGTTCCATGCCCAGGAGATGACAAAAAACCTCCAGAGGATCCCTGGCCAAACCGGCCTGGAGAAAAATTGCTTCCTGATCCTGACCCCAAAGGGGTGATCAGCGTTTCCCTGGGCGTGTAAGAAAGGGCCAGAAGAACTAAGCGCGGAAGCAGCTAAATAGTGGGCATTTTTGTGTTTTTGTCTGTGTATGCGCCGGGAAGTCATGGTGACCTCCGGCGACTGACCCCTACCGGGGGCCTGGAGGGTATTCAGAGAAGTGGCAACACAAAGCCTGCCCCCGCCTCCCACCTTTGGTATTCCAAGGAGGTCTCCCATCTAAGTCCTTGCCAGAGTCGACCCTGCTTAGGTTCCAAGATCTGACGAGATGGGGCTGGCCGGGGCTTATCCAGGCCAGGGCGACATGGAAGCTTCTAGAGACACAGGCCTTGCCAGGGGAGGCCACGGACGCCCCTGTTCTGCAGTGTGCGCAGGGCGATGGTTTAATCCTGCCCTCGCTACACCCCTCCTGCTTCCCTCCCTGGCTGTATGCCTTTCCCTGCTCTGTTGCTCTCCGTCTTTTGAACACACAAAAGGGAAACGGCTCCAAACGTGAGCGCCGCTTCCTCCCCTCCTGGCTTATTTTCTTCGTGCCTTCCCGTTCTCTCCTAAACCCTCCGCTCCTTTTTACATTATTAATTTGATCTCCCCCCCCCCTTCCCGCTGACGGCTGCGCCAGCCCATCCGGAGTTTGCTTCTGAGCGAGCCGTTCCCCGCTCATTAATCCCCGAGCAGTTTATGGCGCGATAACATTAATGCGGAGGACCTCGTTGGGCGTTTAACGGGCCTGGCAGAAGCCGGCCGGGAGCTGGTTTGCTTCCAGGCTAATTTGGAAATAATTATCAGAGCCGCTCGCGCTCTCCACTCGCCCGGACTCGTCCAGCACCCCAGACAGATCCCGGCCCCAGTGAAGAGCCTTGCCAGCAAGGAGCGCTCTCTCGGAATTGTTTCTGAACTTCGGTCGAGAGAGCGCATCAGGATTTTGGGGTCCCTTAAGTGAGCCTTGGCTATTTCCAGAGTGCTTTTCCCCCAGGGGCCTGTGAGAGAGGTCAGGAATCAACCTTCCCTCTAATCCCCCCCGCCCCCGCCGCCTCTGAGCGGAGCCCTTCACATCCTGAGCATAATATGACTGTTGCAATCTTAAAATGGCACACGGGCAGTGCAAGACCCTGTGCGGCTCTAGGCTGCTGCTGAGGAGGCTTCACTGTGGTAAGGAGCAGGCAGTTGGGTGTAGTGGTTAAGGAGCCAGATTGGTGTGGTGGTTAAGTGCGCGGACTCTAATCGGGGAGAACCGGGTTTGGTTCCCCCACTCCTCCACTTGCAGCTGCTGGATGACCTTGGGCAAGCCGTAGTTCTCTTAGGGCTGTTCTCTCAAGGACAGTTCTGGAAGGAGCTCTCTCAGCCCCACCTACCTCACAAGGTGTCTGTTGTGGGGAGGGGAAGGGAAAGGAGTTTGGAAGCCGCTCTGAGACTTCCTTGGGTAGTGAAGGGCGGGGTATAAATTGAATACACCAGTTTGGTGTAGTGGTTAAGTGCGCGGACTCTAATCTGGGAGAGCTGGGTTTGATTCCCCACTCCTCCTCCACTTGCAGCTGCTGGATGGCCTTGGGCAAGCCGTAGTTCCCTCAGAGCTGTCCTTGAAAAAGAGCCGTTTCTGTCAAGAGCTCTCTCAGCCCCACCGACCTCACAGGGTGTCTCTGTAAGCCGCTCTGAGACACCTTTGGGTAGTGAAGGGCCATGGGGTATAAATCCAATCTCCTCCTCTTCACACCCACAGCCCAGAGGGAACACTGGTCAGGATCCATCCGTCTAGCCCTCCTGACCATTCCCAAAGGCCCGGGGCGGCCCTGAATTGTGCCTGCTTGCACACACGTTTGCCCCCTCCCACCACTGGGCCTTCTTTTTCTGTCTCCCCCCCCCCCCCCGGCACGTGTCTTACCCCCCCCCCCAGGAAGTGTTGTCAGACGGAAAGCGGGAGACCACCATGAGCCAGTTGCTCATCAACCCCACGGACCAGGACATCGGGAGGGTCTTCGTCTGCCGGTGCTCCAACGAAGCCATCCCGGCGGGCAAGGAGACTTCTGTCAAGCTCAACGTCCACCGTGAGTGGAGGGCCAGGCGGCTCTTCAGCCCTTTGCCCTCGGGATCGGGACCCAGGGCCACATGAGGGTGGTGCACCCCCCCCCCCCCGAAGGGGCACCCCAGCTAGGAAGCCAGGGTGGTCTCGCGGGCTCTTCCATAGCTGCCCCAGAGGGCTTATGTGTGTACTGAGATATTTACACCCTACTTTTCTCCTTGGTGGGGAGCCAGAGTGGCTTACATCATCCTTCTTCCCTCTCCCTTCTTGCCATCAAAACAACAACCCTGTGAGGCAGGCAAGGCTAAGTGAAAGCGACTGGCCCCAAGGGGACCGAAGGAGTTTCCAAAGGGGAACGTTTCAGGAGGGCAACCATGTTGGTCTGTCCTAGAAGAGCCGGTTTTGAGTCCAGTCACGCCTTAGAGACCAGTGAGGTTTTTACGGCACCAGCTTCCAAGAGTCAGATCTCTCTTCATCAAATAACCCAGATACATTTAGAGATTTAGACTGTTCGATTCAAGTCCAGTACATTCAAGAGCCAGTTCGGCGTGAGAGCCAGTTTGGTGTAGTGGTCAAGAGCGCAGACTCTAATCTGGGAGAGCCGGGTTCGATCCCCCACTCCTCCACTTGCAGCTGCTGGTGTGACCTTGGGTCAGTCACAAGTTCTCTCAGGGGTGGTCTCCCAGAAGCAATCCTCGAAAGAGCTCTCTCAGCCCCGCCTACCTCACAGGGTGTGGGGAGGGGAAGGGAAAGGGATTGTAAGCTGCTCTGAGACTCCTTCGGGTAATGAAAGGGGGGGGACAAATCTAATCTCTTCTTCTCTTCAGTAAGACCATGCAGATTTTCAGGATAAGCTTTCAGAAGTCAAACTCCTTTCATCGAATACTTCTGACAAAGGGAGCATTGAGTCTTGAAACTTTATACCCCGGACATTTTGTCCTCAAATCTAGATGTTACGCAACAGAATGGGCATTCAACATGAGGTCTTCCATAGCCCAGTCTAACACAACAACTAACTGGCCAGTTTGGTGTCGTGGTGAAGTGCGCAGACTCTAATCTGGGAGAACCGGGTTTGATTCCCCCACTCCTCCACTTGCACCTGCTGGATGACCTTGGGCAAGCCATGGTTCTGCCAGAGCTGTTCTCTCAAGGACAGACCTCAAAAGAGCTCTCTCAGTTTGGTGTCGTGGTTACGTGCGTGGACTCTGATCTGGGAGAACCGGGTTTGATTCCCCCACTCCTCCACTTGCACCTGCTGGATGACCTTGGGCAAGCCATAGTTCTGTCAGAGCTGTTCTCTCAAGGGCAGTCCTCGAAAGTGCTCTCTCAGTTTGGTATTGTGGTTAAGTGCACGAAGTCTAATCTGGGAGAACCGGGTTTGATTCCCCGCTCCTCCTCCACTTGCACCTGGCTGGATGACCTTGGGCAAGCCGTAGTTCTGACAACAGCTGTTTTTGGAAAAGAGCAGTTTCTGTCAAGAGCTCTCTCAGCCCCATCTACCTCACACAGGGTGTCTGTTGTGTGGAGGGGAAGGGAAAGGAGTTTGTAAGCCGCTCTGAGACTCCTCTGGGTAGTGAAGGGCCATGGGTATAAATCCAATCTCCTCCACTTCCTTCTAGGAGCCAGTTTGGTGTGGTGGTTAAGTGCGCGGAGTCTAATCTGGGAGAGCCAGGTTTGATTCCCCACTCCTCCTCCACTTGCACCTGGCTGGATGACCTTGGGCAAGCCGTAGTTCTGATGAGAGCTGTTCTTGAAAAAGAGCCGTTTCTGTCAAGAGCTCTCTCAGCCCCACCTACCTCCATATGCAGCAGCTGCTGGTGTGACCTTATATTTTTATTTTTCCACACAAAATACCAAAAAAGAGAGAAGAAGTGGGGGGAAAAAACATACACAAGCTAACCACATTGAAACCACTCCCCAAACACATCGGAACTCTACCTTTCCCACAAGTTTAGCAAGAGTCAATAAAAGAAATCATTTCAGCAAGTGAACTACATATGTAAAAAATACAGGGAACATTCATGTTATATAATTCTCCAGCCATTTATAAACACTTGAACAAGTTTTAAAGAAAATAGATTCTTCTCTTCCTCTTAATTTCAAAGTTAAGTTATCTAGTTCAATAACTTCCATAAGGTCGTTTATGACCTTGGGCAAGCCGTAGTTCTGACAAGAGCTGTTCTTGAAAAAGAGCCGTTCCTGTCAGAGCTCTCTCAGCCCCACCTGCCTCCATATGCAGCTGCTGGTGTGACCTTGAGCCAGTCATAAGTTTTCTCAGAGCTGTTCTCTCAAGAGCAGTTTCTGTCAAGAGCTCTCTTAGCCCCACCTGCCTCACAGGGTGTCTTTCTGTTGTGGGGAGGGGGAAGGGAAAGGAGTTTGTAAGCCGCTCTGAGACTCCCTTGGGTAGTGAAGGGTGGGGTAGAAATCCAATCTCCTCTTCTTCTTCTACCTCCCAGGGTGTGTCTGTTGTGGGGAGTGGGAGGGAAAGGAGTTTGGAAGCCGCTCTGAGACACCTTCGGGTAGTGAAGGGCCATGGGGTATAAATCCAATCTCTTCTTCTTCTTCTTCTTCTCTTGGTAGGAGGCAGCTGGGGAGGGGGTTGGCTTCCTGTGTGCCATCACATGAACCTGGCGTGGGGGGGGGTCTCTTGCGTGAGGGACTTTGGCTGCTCTTAAAGGCGAGGGGGTGGGACGGGAGGATCTCTTCCTGGCTTACAGACGTATCTCCTGTTCCTTCCTGGTGCCAGACCCTCCGACAGTGACGCTGTCCATTCAGCCGCAGACGGTGCAGGAAGGGGAGAGGGTGACCTTCACCTGCCTGGCGACCGCCAACCCCGAGATCAAAGGCTACCGGTGAGGGGGGGGCTGGGCGTGGGGTGGGGCCTCCTTCCGGCACGCCCCGGAGCCTGAGGCCTCCCCCGCCCCCCTCTCTCCCTCTCAGGTGGGCCAAAGGTGGCGTGATTCTGGAGAATGCCAAAGAGAGCAAGTACGAGACGCAGGTGGACTACACCTTCTTCACGGAGCCCGTCTCCTGCGAGGTGCACAACGACGTGGGGAGCACCAACGTCAGCACCCTGGTGGACGTGCACTGTGAGTGGCCGGGAGGGAGGGAGGGAGGGCGGTCCGGTTCTCCCCCCCCCCACGCACACACACCAGGGACAGCCGACCTCTTGCAGTGGTTGGAAGTCGCCCAGGCGGACGGGTGGCTCATGCCCGTTCTCCTTCCCAGGTGGCTTCTCGTGTTCTGTTCGGGCCACGTGCGGTCCACGGCCACTCCACGTGTCCTCAGACGTGGCCTTCTGGGGCAGGGTGGCCGTGGGGGCCCAGGGAGGCCCCCCCGGGGCAAGAGGAGACGCCATCGTCTGTGTCGCAGGCCTGGCCTCTCACGTCCTTTCCCTCTCCCAGTTGCCCCCCGCATCGTCGTGGACCCGAAGCCCACCACCACCGACATCGGCTCGGACGTGACGCTGACCTGCGTGTGGAGCGGGAACCCTCCCCTCACCCTCACCTGGACCAAGAAGGAGTCCAACATGGTAACGCCCCGCCCCGCTTGGTTCTTTTGCCCCCTCCCCACTGGGACGGGGGTGGGTGGGCGCCAGTGTTCCCCCTAAGCTGAGTGGGTGTGAGCCAGCTCACTGTTTTTTAGCCTCCGGCTCACACGTTTTTGTCTTCGCTCAGGAAGGAGGGCTCCCGGGCAAACTAATTCATGCCATAGCCAAACTTGGATGCCAGGAGCTCACAAAGCAGGATTTTTGCTCACAAGACTCTCCACAGCTTAGAGGGAGCATTGGGTGGTGTGCTCCCAAAGTGCAACACCAGAGCGAGCGTTCCTTGCCCCCAAAGTCTCCGCTCTCCGCCAGAGTGGGCCTGTTCGGGGGGGGGGAGCGCGGAGGGAACCGGGAGGCCTGTCGCTGGGGGAGCAGGGAGTGAGTGGCGGGGGAAGTCTAAGGGGGGGGGGGGGCAAAGCGGGTGGCTTTTGAGGGGGGGCTGCCAGGGAGCGGGGATCAGGGGGCTGCTCCAAGCACCCCATCCTCTCCCTCACGTCCTGGTCACATCCTGCTTCCGGTCCCCAGGTGCTGAGCAACAGCAACCAGCTGTTCCTCAAGTCCGTCACACAAGCGGAGGCCGGGCAGTACGTCTGCAAGGCCATCGTGCCCCGGATCGGGGTGGGCGAGCGGGAAGTCTCCCTCTTCGTCAACGGTAGGTGGCGCTGCCCTCCAGGCGGGGAGGGGGGCTTTGCCCGGCAGGAAGCGGGGGGGAGCGTTGCTTCCCGGCCGAGGGGAGGCGGAGCAGCCTTTGCGCTCCCCCTCGATCCCCCCCGCAGAGCGGTACTCCGGGAGTCTCCATGGATGAGGGAGAGGACGGCCTCCCGCAGCGCTTCGGTCGCTCCTGCACTTCCCGGTGGGCTGGGGCCTGAAACGCCCTGCCCCTAAATAACTTGCAACACAAAACCTTTTGGGGCTCATACAGAACTAACACATTTGGGGTGGGGTGGGGTGGGGTGGGGGGAGCCCCAGTTAAAAGAACTGAAGGGGTGCATAGAAACTGCCCACTTCCCTGCAGGGGTCCAAACTGAGGCTCTGGCAGTGGAACAGAGCTCCGTGGTGTCATCTCCTTGTGAGCAAGAGCCCCTCTGAAGGTCCTCGTGGACGGGCGGGGTTGTCACCTTGGCAAGGCAGGGGGGAGCAGGGGGTGGGGAAGGGCGTTTTGCCCCAGGGGGAAACTCCTGCAGAGTGCAGGGGGTTGGACGAGATGACCTGCAGGGTCCCCTTCCAACATTCTATGATTCTATGAAACTGGGACAGATCCTGGTTTATAGATATGCAGGGGATAGAGCAAGGTAGAGAAAGAAGTCTTTTTCACCCCTTTCTCACAATACAAGAACGCGTGGGCACTCCATGAAACTGCTGAGCGGTCGAGTTAGAAGGGACAAAACAAAGTCCTCCTTCACCCAAATAGTGAATGAACACATGGAGTTCCCTGCCACAGGAGGTGGTGGCGGCTACAAGCATGGACGGCTTCAAGAGGCGGTTGGATAAATATATGGAGCAGAGGTCATAGAATCATAGAATCACACAGAGTTGGAAGGGCCCACAGAGGCCATCTAGTCCAACCCCCCACTCACAGGATCAGCCCAGAGCATCCCTGACAAGGGTTTGTCCAGCCGCTGCTTAAAGACTGCCAGGGAGGGGGAGCTCACCACCTCCCTGAGGTCCACCAGTGGCTATTAGCCACAAGGTCTAGATGGAACACTCATAAGAACATAAGAGACGCCAATGTTGGATCAGGCCGAAGACGGGGAGGGAGAACCGTGTCCACTGCGCCACGAGGGCTGCCATCTCTGGGTCAAGGAATTCCTGGCGATTTGGGGGGTGTAGCCTGAGGAGGGTGGGGCTTGAGGAGGGGAGGGACCTTGGAGGGGAATAATGCCCCAGAGCCCACCCCCCAAAGCAGCAGTTTCCTCCAGGGAAACGTATCTCTGTGGTCTGGAGATCGGCTGCAATTCCGAGAGATCTCCAGTCCCCGCCTGGGGAGTGGCAACCCTATGTGCCAGGAAGAATGCTCATAAGAACATAACATAACATGAGAGAAGCCAGTGTTGGCCAAAAATACCAGGTGCCCTCAGGAGGTCCAGCAGTGGGGCCAGGACACCAGAAGCCCTCCCGCTGCCCCCCCCCCAAAGCACCAAGAAGACAGAGCATCACTTGCCCCAGAGCCCCTATCTATACCTTGTGGGGCTAATAGCCACTGATGGACCTCTGATCCATATGCCTATCTAATTCCCTCTTGAAGCGGTCCATGCTTGTAGCCGCCACCACTTCCTGTGGCAGTGAATTCCATGTGTTAATCACTCTTTGGGTGAAGAAGTACTTCCTTTTATCCGTTCTAACCTGACCGCTCAGCAATTTCATGGAGTGCCCACGAGTTCTTGTATTGTGAGAAAGGGAGAAAAGTACCTCTTTCTCTACCTGCTCTTTCCCATGCATAATCTTATAAACCTCAATCATGTCACCCCTCAGTCGTCATTTCTCCAAGCTAAAGAGCCCTAAGCGCCTTAACCGTTCCTCATAGGGAAAGTGTTCCAACCCTTTTATCATTATTCTAGTTGCCCTTTTCTGCACTTTTTCCAATGCCATAATATCCTTTTTGAGGTGTGGTGACCAGAACTGTACTCCAAATGAGGTCGCACCATCGATTTATGCAAGGGCATGATGGTACTGGCTGATTAGTTTTCAACTCCCTTCCTAGTCGGAGTGGGTATTCTTGTTTTTTAAGAAACACAGTGGTCATGTGCACACCCCATGCTCTCAGAGCTACAAGTTTCTCTGCCCACCAGTATGTGGGAATCCAGGGACAGTGTTCTGGTACCAGGTTCCTTGGACAGCAGGGGGAAGATCCCATCTTGGGAAGCTACCGCGAGCGGCAAGGAATGGCAGGCTGTGCATCTTGTAATGAATAATGTTTTCATAAGTGTCTTGAAGGAGCTGTGGTGGCTCAAGTGGTTAAGACGCTGAACTGCAGGCTGTGGAAGGTCGGTAGTTCAGCCATTGGAGACCCAGGTGCCGCATGACGGAGTGAGCTCCCATCTCTAGTTCCAGCTCCTGCCAACCTAGCATTTTGAAAGCAAGAAATTGCAAGGAGATAGATAGGTACCGCTTTGGTAGGAAGGGAACAGCGTTCCGTGCGCCTTGGTGTTTAGTCATGCCGGCCACATGACCACGGAGACGTCTTCGGACAGCGCTGGCTCTTCAGCTTTGAAACGGAGATGAGCACCGCAACCCTAGAGTCCGATTCGACTGGCTTTCGAGCAAGGGAAACTTTTACCTTTAAGTGTCTTGAACGGCAACAAAGTTTCCTGTTCTGGGTTTCATAAACGTCATGGCCCAGGAGAGCAGGATAGGTTGTCACTTTGCATTGGCCGGGGGTGGCAAAGCCGAGTTTTAGCATTCTCTGACAGGACAAGATGCTTTCCCTGCTCATCGCAGCAAAATTGGGGTCTCTGTGTGTGTTCTGTCTCTGTCTGGAAACCCCTCTCCACAAAAGCCTCTCCCTCGCGTTCCACAAATGCCCTCACATTCCACAAATGCCCTGGTGTCGTGGTTTAGTGCATAGACTTTAATCTGGGAGAACCGTATTTGATTCCCCACTCCTCCTCCACTCGCAGCTGCTGGATGACCTTGGGCAAGCCGTAGCTCTGACAAGAGCTGTCCTTGAAAAAAGAGCAGTTTCTGTCAGAGCTCTCTCAGCCCCACCTCCCTCACAGGGGGTGTCTGTTGTGGGGAGGGGAAGGGAAAGGAGTTTGTAAGCCGCTCTGAGACTCCTTTGGGTAGTCAAGGGCGGGGTATAAATCCAATCTCTTCTCTCCTTCTGTTCCTCAGGTCCCCCAATAATCTCCAGTGATACCGTCCAATACGCCGTGCGCGGAGACCGTGGGAAAGTGGAATGTTTCATTGGCAGCACGCCCCTCCCTGACCGCATAGTGAGCACTTCAGACATATGTGGCGTTTGGGGTTGGGGGTGCCGGGGGGAATGGCAGGGGGAGGGGGTCTCTTAGTTCCATCCTTCAGAGGGCTGCCGTCTTTCTCCAATCAATGTCTTCCTTCCCGCCCCCTTTCACCCCTCCCTGCCTTTTAAGGCCTGGGGCTGGAAGGAGAACATCTTGGAAACGGGGACCCTGGAGCGCTACACCGTGGAACGCAGCAACACCGGCCACGGGGTGCTCTCCACCTTGACCATCAACAACGTGATGGAGGTGGATTTCCAGACGCGCTACAACTGCACCGCCTGGAACAGCTTTGGGCCCCGGACAGTCATCATCCAGCTGGAGGAGAAAGGTGAAGCCCATCTAGAACAGCACCCTGTCTCTGAGGGTAGACAAAAACTGGGGGGGGGGGGAAACGGGGGGAGAATCAACCCAAGATGAGACTGCGAACCAAAGGGCTAAGCTAACAATGTATATTATAAAAGTACAAATATTTATTAGTGTGTGCACATGTTAAAACATAAACTGATAAAAATCTTCATCTAAGTATCAGACTTATAAAAACTTATCAAATACTAATACATATGATGGGTAAACACTTTCCTACTGAAGACCAAACACATTTCGGCCCCTAAGGGCCTTCCACAGTGGTCACAATTGTCAATATAGTATAGACACACATTCATAGACCTGTATACAAGACCTTTAGTACTCATATATTAAAACCAGATGTTGTTTCCTTATATATTTGTAATTGTATTACTGGTATTAGTGATGGGCCATAGGTATAGCCATATCAGTTCCACCAGTTATTCTGGTACCAGAGATTTCATAGGTCTGAATGGGTGTCCCTCCATCAAGGTAAAGATTCACCTCTACAAGTGCTTGCAGGTCCCCCACTTTTAATATTTTGCAAAAGGTAGAGACACCTTCTCTAGACCTTGTCTGCCCAGTCCTGCACTGGCCCTTCTGACTGGAAGCGGCTCCCCGGGGTCTTGGGCAGAAAAGGGTCTTTCTCATACGAAGAGGAGCCCTGCTGGGTCAGACCAATAAGTCCATCCAGCCTCCCGTCTCACACAGTGGCCAGCCAGTTCCTCTGGAGGGCCAACAGCAGGGCAGAGAGGCCTCGGCCTTCCCCTGAGAAGAACCCCAGAAGAGCCCTGCTGGGTCAGACCAATAAGTCCATCCAGCCTCCCGTCTCACGCAGGGGCCAGCTAGTTCCTCTGGAGGGCCAACAGCAGGGCAGAGAGGCCTCGGCCTTCCCCTGAGAAGAACCCCAGAAGAGCCCTGCTGGGTCAGACCAATAAGTCCATCCAGCCTCCCGTCTCACGCAGGGGCCAGCTAGTTCCTCTGGAGGGCCAACAGCAGGGCAGAGAGGCCTCGGCCTTCCCCTGAGAAGAACCCCAGAAGAGCCCTGCTGGGTCAGACCAATAAGTCCATCCAGCCTCCCGTCTCACGCAGGGGCCAGCTAGTTCCTCTGGAGGGCCAACAGCAGGGCAGAGAGGCCTCGGCCTTCCCCTGAGAAGAACCCCAGAAGAGCCCTGCTGGGTCAGACCAATAAGTCCATCCAGCCTCCCGTCTCACGCAGGGGCCAGCTAGTTCCTCTGGAGGGCCAACAGCAGGGCAGAGAGGCCGAGGCCTTCCCCTACTGTTGCCTCCTGGCTCCGGAGTCAGAGAAGTGATCTAGCTGGGGCCTCCTCAGCTGCTTCCTTCCTGAGATACGTTTAAACTGGAGATGCCGCCAGGGATTGATCTTGGGATCTTTGGCCTGCCCAGCGGATGCTTTTTCCTACAGACCTGCAATGCCAGCCTAGTAGCGAGCAGGAGCCAAGGTCAGAGCGGCCCACAGCCTCCAGAGACGGACTCTGCTTTCTTATCCCCCCTCCCCTCCCTCCCCCCCCCTGCAGAGGTCGTTCCTGTGGGCATCATCGCTGGAGCCACCATCGGAGCCGGGATCCTCGTCATCTTCTGCTTCCTCGCCCTGGCCTGCTTCCTCTACCGCCGTCGCAAAGGGAGTGAGTGGCGGGCGAGGGGGGGGCGTCACTTAGCCGTTCAGAGAAAGGCACACCCCAGGGGTCTGGTGGCGTCTTGCCAGAGCGGCAGGGGAGCCTGTGGTGGGGCAGTGCCCCCTCCAAACATTGGAGGCCAGGATGTGACCGGGGGTCCCTCCCTCCAAGGTGCCGCGTTGCAGTGAACCGGCAGATCGTTTCAGCGGGCAAGTGCAAAAGTTCTCCTTGCCACACACCCTGAGGGGGCCACAGCAAGCCTCCGCCTCTCGGGGGGGCCCCCACAATAGGGGGAGAGGCACCTCTAGAGCCCTGCCTTGCAGAGCTGTTGTAAAGATGGCTAAGATAATATATTTGGAGATGCTCAAGAGAGTGAAAGAAACACGGTCTAGATTTCCCCGTAAAGAGCAGAGGGTTGAATTGAAATGGTTTGAAGGGCCTGTCCCAAACCAAGGTCTCTATCAGGCCTGTAGTTACAGTGGGGCTTTGGGGGGCACACCCCCACAAGGATTTCTCCTGTAAATGCTTTTTTCAATCATTTTAAAATGTTCTTTTAAAGGCATGCACTCCTTTAAGCAAAGTGTGGTGCTGTGGTTGACTATGTCCCGCACTGAGCAAGGGGGTGGGAGTAGGTGACCTCTAGGATCCCTTCTAACTCTGTGTCAAGAAACCGGTCTCCTCTAAGAGAGTTTTTTCTGCCTAAGTGTTATCCTTCTTGACTGTAGAAGTCCTCACCCCCACCTGCCGGCTTGTTTTCAGAACTGTTGCTTAGGCCGGCAGAAGGGATTAACTTGCAGCAGCTGAGAACTGTCCTCTAAAGTGGCTGACAGCTTGCAGTTTAGAGACCTAGCCTGGTCACAGTTTTCTGTTGGCTGAATGGCTTTTCTTTCTGCACTGAGAACTTTGGCCCCACCAGAAAGGAATCTGCCCCAGAAGCCACAAAATCCTGCCTACGTGCCAGGTCTCTATTATTACAAGCAATGTGGGAGGGGGGACTTTGCTGGGTTATAAGTGTGCCCCAGTACTTTCTTGCGTAACAGCCAGCCGCAATTCGTTCCCCAAAGCCCCAGCTGCACCAGCCAGCTGGCCATCTTTCTGCACCCCAGAAGGTCCCCGGGATTGGTGCCGGGCGCTGAAGCCTCTGCTCAGCCTGCTCCTGGGTCTCTCCTCCTCTCTCCTGGTCTGTGCGTGGAGTGAGGCTCACGGGGGGGTGGCCTCCAGGACGCCCCCCCTTGCAACCCCTCGACCTACCGAACATCTGGCCATGCATTTGCCCCCTCTGCCTCGCAGGCCGTAAAGATGTGACCCTGCGCAAGCTGGATATCAAGGTGGAGACCGTGAACCGGGAGCCCCTCACGCTGCACACGGACCGCGAGGAGGACACGGCCAGCGTCTCCACGGCCACTCGCGTCATGAAAGCCATCTACTCGGTAAGAGGCAGAGGTGTCCCCTCTGGGTGCACTCTGAAAACAGCTGGGGGGAGATGTGACGGGGAGGGGTGCGGCTGTCTCCTTCCAGAGCGCGGGGAGAGGGGTGGCCAGGTGCGCCCCCACCACTCAGCCTGGACGCCAGGGCACAAGGGATGCTACGCGTGGCCCTGCTCTCTTTTATCCTGTGCCAGTGGCCGATGGAACCATGCAGGGCCACGGCCACGGGGCCTGCTCTCACGGGGGGATGATGCCACTCAGATCTGGAAGCACGCAGGCTTCTGCACTGGCTTTGGGATCTGGTTGTGGGGGGACTGAGTGGAAGGGTCGAAAGGAACCGGAAGTAGCACGTTCGGGGAACGGGGGTTGCAGGCCGTGTTCCCCCCATGCTGAGTGAGTGTGAGCTAGCCCACAGGTTTTTAGCCTCCGGTTCACACATTTTTGTCTTAGCCCAGGGAGGAAAATAATTTATGCACCAGCCAAATTGCTCACTCCCAACTTTAATGCTAGTAGCTCACAAAGTAGAATTTTTGCACACAAGACTCCACAGTTTAGAGGGAGCCTTGCTCACAACTTTAATGCCAGTAGCCCACAGAGTAGGATTTTTGCTCACGAGACTCCGCAGCTTAGAGGGAGCATCGGTTACGGGCCCAGGATGTGGTGTGAAACTGCCTTCTCTTTCAGCACATAATGGCCAGTTCTTTGGCAGCAACAGCTCTCCAGGGTCTTGGATCAAAAAGATCTTTTTGTATCACCCAGTTCCTCACCCTGAGTCACTGGAGGAGGGGTGAGGGCCAATGCTACCTCTAAGAGAGCCAGTTTGGTGTCGTGGTTAAGTGGGCAGACTCTAATCTGGGAGAACCAGGTTTGATTCCCCACTCCTCCACATGCACCTGGCTGGATGACCTTGGGCAAGCTGTAGTTCTGACAAGAGCTGTCCTTGAAAAAGAGCCGTTCCTGTCAAGAGCTCTCTCAGCCCCACCTACCTCACAGGGTGTCTGTTGTGGGGAGGGGAAGGGAAAGGAGTCTGTCAGCCGCTCTGAGACTCCCTTGGGTAGTGAAGGGCGGGGTATAAATCCCCTCTCTTCTTCTCTTCTAAGCTGTGGAGTCTTGTGAGCAAAAATTCTACTTTGTGAGTTACTGGCATTGAAGCTGTGAGTGAGCCATTTGGCTACTGCATACATTAGTTTGCTCTGGAGCCATCCTTCCTGCGCTAAGACAAAAATGTGTGAGCCAGAGGCTTTAAATCTGTGAGCTAGCTCACACTAACTCAGTTTAGAGAGAACACAGATGAGGGCAGTTGTGAATCTCCTCGGTTGCGCAGGGGGTTGGATTAGGTAACCCTGGAAGAGGTCCCTGCTGGCCCCATGTCTTAATGAGAGGCGCTAGCAAGGATCGAACCTGAGGCCTTCCGCCTCCCAGACAGATGCTGCCCGGCTGAGGCACACCTCCCCCACCCCAAACAACTGCTTCGTCTGGTGTCTCCCCTTCTTGGGGAAAGCGTGGGAGTCAGAGCTCTCCCGTGGGTTCTTTGGGGAGGGCTGTAAGAGCGGAGAAGTGCAGAAGCTCTTGGGGTGCTGGGAAATGTGACCCTGCCTTCGCTGCTCTCCCCTCGCTGCCAGTCGTTTAAGGATGACGTGGACCTGAAGCAGGACCTGCGCTGCGACACCATCGACACCCGGGAGGAGTACGAGCTGAAGGTAAGTGGGCGTGGCGCGAGGGAGTGGGCGTGGCCTCACGTGGCGCGGGAGTTCCCCTGGCACGTGTGCAGTCGTGGCATAGTGGTTAGTGTGTCGGACCTGGGGCAACCGGGTGAGCGTCCTTGCCGTGCCACAACAGCTGACTGAATAAGCCAGGGAGCAGCAGAGTCCCTCAGCTGAACCTACATCATGGGGTGGTTTTCATGGGGGAATAACGTGGCGGAGGGGGAAACTATGTGAGGAAGCCACTGCAGGGCCTAGTAAGGGGGAGAAGTAGGATATAAATACGTAGAAATAAGCAGAGTCAAAGGCGTACCTGTGCCAGTTGAAGGACCCTGGCCTGGGGCTTCTCTCCAGTTTGGTGTCGTGGTGAAGTGCAGGCGGACTCTAATCTGGGAGAACCGGGTCTGATTCCCCCACTCCTCCTCCACTTGCACCTGCCTGGATGGCCTTGGGCAAGCCGTCGTTCTGATAAGAGCTGTTCTTGTAAAAGAGCCGTTTCTGTCAGAGCTCTCTCGGCCCCACCAACCTTACAGGGGGTCTGTCTGTTGTGGGGAGGGGAAGGGAAAGGAGATTGTAAGATGCTCTGAGACTCCAAGTGAAGGGTGGGGGAGAAGTCCAATCTTCTTCTTCTTCCTGGTGCCCATTCAAGCCTCTCCGTTGCCATTGGCACCCACTCTGGTGCCATCTGCATCCAGAATCTCCAGGTTTCTACAGGGGAGGAGTGTCTGCCCCAAAGGCAGGTCTCGTGATGGGGGGCCCTGGGGCTGAGCTGTCAGCCAAGAGCAGTTCCTACTGCACTGCAACGACAGCTTGGCAGCCTCAGGAAGACCCAGCATTTCTGGCTTTTGCTGGTCAGGATCCAGCAACATTGCGGTGCTGCCCAACAGAGGTCCTTTCGAGCATGCTCAGACGCAGGGCTCTCTTTGTAGCAGGAACTCCTTTGCATATTAGGCAACACACAGTTTGGTGTCGTGGTGAAGTGCGGAGACTCTAATCTGGGAGAACCGGGTTTGATTCCCCCACTCCTCCACTTGCACCTGGCTGGATGGCCTCGGGCAAGCCATAGTTCTGATAAGAGCTGTCCTTGAAAAAGAGCCGTTTCTGTCAGAGCTCTCTCAGCCCCACCCACCTCCCAGGGTGTCTCTTGTGGGGAGGGGAAGGGAAAGGAGTTTGAAAGCCGCTCTGAGACTCCCTTGGGTAGTGAAGGGCGGGGTAGAAATCCAACCTCCTCCTCCTTCTTCTTCTGTAGCCAGTCCTCCAACATCTTACAGTAGCCCCTGTAAGAAGAGCTCTGTAAGCTCTTGGAGGATTGGCTACATTAGGGGCGTGTCGCCTAATACACAAAGGAGTCCCTGCTACGGAAAGAGCCCTGCGCGTCAGACCCCATGCTGAATCCAAGGCGGCGGCGGCAGCGGCACCCCCTGTAGCCCAACAGAGCGTCAGTTCCCAAAGGAGCTTGTCTGAGCAAACCCGGGCACGAATGCCCGACAGCAGCACGCCAGGCTGTTTTTTGTGGCGCTCAGGAGGCTGATTCTCCACCCGAGGGGCTGAGGCTTCTTGTCTGTGGCACCCCCACCCCTTCACACCCCACTGGAGGTTTGGGGCACTCTCGTGCAGCCCAGGTCTTGATTGGCTCCGTGATCCGTTCTCTTCCAGGACCCGACCAATGGCTACTACAATGTCCGTGCCCACGAGGACCGCCCGTCTTCCCGCACCGTGCTCTACGCCGACTACCGCAACCCCGGCCCCACCCGCTTCGAGGGGCGCCCCTCCTCCCGCCTCTCCCACTCCAGCGGCTACGCCCAGCTCAGCACCTACGGCCGGGGCCCGGCCTCCGAGTACAGCGGCGACCCCGTCCCGGGCCCCACGGCGGGGCCCACCACGGCCGAGACGGCCAGCCAGTTGTCTTATGAGACTTACGGGGGGCACACGGCCTTCCCTCCCAACGCGGGCTACGCCACCTACCGCTTGGGCTACACCCAGCCCCCGCCGCCCGCCCTGGACAGAGCCACCTACGACCCCTACGACCCCTTGGGCAAGTACACCACCGCCACCCGTTTCTCCTACACCTCCTCGGACTACGGGCAGCGCTTCCAGCAGCGGATGCAGACGCACGTCTGACTCGCGAGCCGGGCGCGGACTACGGGGGGGCAGGTACCTCATGACGGTCCCCTGATATTCAGGGGCTTTTCCCAGCCCCCCCTCGCCCATCTGCAGGCCAGACTGACGGCAGGTGCCGTACCATGCGGAACGCCCTCGTGGGCTTCCCCCGAGGGACTCTCTCACGCCCCCCTCCCTCCGCTGTCTGGATGGCACATGAGAAAACAGACAGGAAGTTGTCCTTCCTCTCGCCGGAGGCAGGAGCCGCTCGGGGCCAAGCAGTGAAGGTAGAAGCCGTGGCGTCTCTCCCCACCCCCCCCC